>NC_133355.1:10101455-10401455 GCF_030506205.2 Paramisgurnus dabryanus | reverse complement strand
TTAATGTTTGTTATCCTCTGACAACAGTGTCTGGAAGAGATCATATCTTTCGGTCGATAAGCAGTGTGGACCGTTCGCTTAAAGACATACATATAGACTTCCATTCATATCAGTGTCCCTATCAGAACTGTATCCAACCAACACAACCTCCAACAACTTCACCTCCAACTCCTTTACCTGGTCAATCTGGTCAAGGTGGTACACCTCATAACTCTGGTGGTCTGCCTTTTCCATCAGAAACTTTGGGCAATTCGTCCACCTCCAGACCTGAAGACATGTATGTTATATCCATGCACTTGCTCAGCACATTTTAAAAATATTATCACATGATCTGATGTTTGACTTTGTTTATAAAACACATTAGATGTACTCCCTGGACAAATACATTATTTTGGAGGTCAAGCTCAGCAAACAACTACGTTGTGCCACAAACAGACTCTGATGTGGTCATTCCATTAGGTAAGCAAATCCAATGCTGGAAATCCTACAAAGGTTGTAAAATGGTCTAAAGAGCTGTTCAGCTTGTTTTCCTAGAAGCTGAAAAATTACTTTGTTAAGCCATGGTTTCCCTCTAGATTATTCTTTGTGTTTTAAGAGTATAAAATAAGCTTTGTGGTTTAAAAGTGGTCACTAATGTAAAATGGCCCACTTTGTTTTAAAGGGACATGTGTGGTTGTAGATATTCAAATTCCTTCCCTGAACCAGCTGACAATATTTGGAGTTTTGGTGATACCAGACACAAATAATGGCACGGCAAACATCGGTGGTTCTCAATATAACAACATTGTTCTTGAAGTCACATACATTTCCATTCAGGTAAGAATCTACAGTAGACCTACCATTTATTTATGAATTAGCTTACTTACAGTATAAAGAGCAGTTAGAGAAAATACACTTACAGTAAATATTAAAGATACATTCTCCAGTCACTTCTTGGCAAAAATATATTATTTTAAGGATTTTAGTTATTTTTCCTTCGAAAAGGCACTGATATTACTTATCCGTTTAATCAGGGTGGCCAACTGATTGCTGGGCGGGCTGATCAACCCTTCAGAGGTGAACTACAGATCATACTGAAAGGAAACCATCTCACGCCAGATTGGCAGTTGCCTGGAATAAACCAAGGGTCTAAAGTGCTGGGTAAGGGCACTATACAAATAACAAAGTTTATTAGATTTGTAAAGTTAAAGGTCTGCATAGAAGAAATTTGAGTAGACAACAGACAAACAGCTGAAATCTCATAAATGTTGATCTTTTTGGAAACTGCTGTTTTCAAGGTGTGTTTGGATCTCTTGATCTGTATGGCATGCCACACAATGTGTATCACACAAAGCTGGCTAAAACAGTCCAAGCAGGAAACAACACTCTCTCTCTGGAGGAAACTGTTGACTGGAAGGTCAGAAGCTCTTTGATAACGAAACAGCATTTAAGACAGCTTAAGGCTAACTATTTACATTGCCAATTGACAGTAAACGTACAGTTGCAAGAAAAAGTATGTGAACCTTTTGGGATTGCAGAGTTTTCTGAATATATTTGTCATAAAATGTAATCTGATCTTCATCTATGTCAAGGGTATTGACAAACATAATGAGTCTAAAAAAAATTACACAAAAAACATTTCATGTCTTTATTGAGAACAACCAAAAAACCTTATAGAACTTATGGAAAAAAGTATTTGAACCCTTGAGTTAATGACCTCAAAAAGGCTAAACAGAGTCTCATTAAGATAATACGTTTGGAGGTGTGGACTACTGACTGATAAAAACCCCTCAAACGTTTGGAGTTTGCTCTGCACATGAAGAACACGCTTACAGTATGTGAGCCATGCCTCTCCAAAAAGAGCTTTCAGAGGAGCTATGATCAAGAATTGTTGCTTTACATAAAGCTGGAAAGAATTACATTTCAATTATTATTTCAAAGATTTTAGAAATGTTCCAGTCTACAGTTATTCAAACAAATGTAGTCCCAAAATTGGGACTGTTGTTACCCAGAAGTGAGCACCCAGTCAAAATGACACCAAGAGCACAATGAAGACTCATCATGAGGTAAAGAAACAACCCCAAATGAAAGCCAAACATTTGAAGGCATGAACTTGCTAACATCTCTGTTCATGAGTATACGAAACATAAAACACTAAGCAGGGTATCCACGGCAGGACATCACAAAGGAAGCCCCTGCTTACTTAAAAGAACATTGATGCACGCCTGAGGTTTACAAAAGAGCACATTGACACTTCACAGCAGTATTGGCAAAATGTGTTTTGGATTGATGACATTAAGAATGAACTATTTTGGGGCACACCATATCATCATGAAAACATCATCCCAACTGTAAAGTATGGTGGAGGAAACATTTGATCATGCTTTGGTGCATAAGGGCCTGGCCAGCTTGCAGTCTTGAGGGGAAGATGAATTCCCAAGTATATCAGACAATTCTTCAGGATAATGTGAGAATCTGTATGTCATCTGAAACTGTGTAGAAGGAGGGTGATGCGACCCAAAACACCGGAGCAAGTCCACAACAGAATGGCTTCAGAAAAAACTAAATCAGCCTTTAGGAGTGGCCAAGTCAGAGCCCATACCTCAACCCAATAGAGATGCTATGGATCGACTTGAAGAGGGTCATACACATGAGACGTCCAAAGAAGATGACAGAGCTAAAGCAGTTCTTCAGGAAGAATGGGCTAAAATTCCTTCTCAACGATGTGCAGGTCTGATCCACAGCTACATGATTCGCCTGGTTGAGGTTATTGCTGCCAAGGAGGGGCCAACTAGTTATTAATTCTAAGGGTTCACTTACTTTTTCCACTGCCATTTTAAATGTGCAATGACTGTGTTAAAGAAAGACATAAAATATTATTTTTAGACACATTATGTTGGTCAATACCCTTGACTTAGTTGAAGATCAGATAACATTTTATAACAAATCTATAAAAAAACATGAAATTCCAAAAGGTTCACATATTTTTCTTGCCACTGTAATTTTACTTTTTTTATTTAATCAAATTGTCATAATTTTAAAAGATTATATCAATGTGCTCTCTACATTTGGACTTCAGTGTTTTACACAGTGCATAATAACATATTTTGTCTTTACTTGTTTATTACCTTCAGGTTGGAGATCAGATTCTGCTGTCCACCACCAGTTATGACCCACGGCATACAGAAATTCGCACCATAAATGGAGTCTCAGACGATGGCCGCACACTGATCCTGGATCGGCCTGTATCATACACACACATTGGTTAGTACTGAGCATTTTCAAATGCTTACGACCCCAGTAAGTTTATCTGGGACCAACTTTTTCAAAACCATGCAATATTCCCATTATCACTTAATGCAATTCCTGTTTCCCTGTACTCTTAATGGATTCTGTTAACAAACCAGTATTTCTGAAAGACCTAAGGCTGGGATTAAAGGGATAGTTCACCTAAAAATGAATTTACTCGCCCTTATGTTGTTACAAACCTGTATAAATGTCTTTGTTTTGCTGAACACGGAGGAAGATATTTTGAGGAATGTTGTAACCAAACCATTCATGACTCTTAGTATAATTTTGGAATACTGTGGAAGTGAATGGGGCTCATATTTCGTGTTCAATTAATGACAGAATTTTTTGGGTGAACCATCCCTTCCATCCCTTTAAGCAATGAAAGTATTTGATGAATGTATAGTATTTGCCGAGAGCATTCGGTTAATATTGTTTTTTAGTTTTTGACAGAGGTGGTATTTAGCGGGTTTTGCAGTTGAGCTCCTCATATGTTGTCTGAAAGTGATTTATTGGCATTTAGTTTCCTAAACAGAACCACCCTATGCTTATTATACATTTACTAAATATTAAAAGATTTTGATTGAATATTTATAGTTGATTTATTAAAGCAACTTGGAATTATCCCAATTCTCACAGATTTCTTTTTTACACAATTTTAAATGTATTTTCTAACCAACAAATAATATGGCTATGGTCATACAGGAAAAAGGTACAACGTTCCAGGATCTTCTAGAAGCTATCAGCTTGCAGGGAATGTGGGTCTGTTGACCAGAAACATCAAGATCATTGGACAGGAGTATCCAGCCATGAACACACAGTCTTATGGAGCAAGAGTACTGGTGGCCACTGTCCCAGGAGCAGAATCTGACTACAGAGGTATAAACCTCACAACAAAATACTCACAATAGGGAGGGGGCCATCTGACAATGAGTTAAACCAAAAGAACACAAAGGCAATCTCTTAAAAAATTCACACACTTCATATTTAAATACCTCTTACAAAGTGTGTCAAAATTATACGGGTACAGCATAAATAACTAAAACTTAAGCTCACCTGTGATATTATGTGTTACAGGAAAAGCTCAGATCAGAAACGTTGAGTTCTACCACACAGGACAGGAGGGGTGGAACGACCCATCAGATCCACGTTACTCTCTCGCGTTTCTGAACCTGGGAAATGTGAGAAAACAAATCTTGATTTTTATGCCTGGTTGATGCTTTCCTACACACCATATTCAAAATTGTTTTATACTGCAGTGATCTGCTGAAACCACATGGTTATTATTTGTATAGGTGGCTGGTGAGTCCTACATCAAGGGATGTGCTTTCCATGATGGCTTTGCTCCTGCTATTGGGGTGTTTGGAACAGATGGACTGAATATTGATGACAACGTAATCCATCACACTGTTGGAGAAGGTGTCCATTTAAAGGAAATCAATATAACAAATGTAACCAGATAAAGTATGCTGATATGATTTAATGCTTTTGTCTTTTGCAATGATCTTTCTTTAGGAATCAGAATATGGGGCGATAACAGTGCTGTCCGGAGAAATTTGGTTACTATGACACTATGGCCAGGATCCTACAATGGTGCAGCGGAGACTTTAAACACTGAGTGGAATGCAGCTATTGAGGTAAAAATAAAAAAATATTGTGGCCATACCATGCTATATTTGTGTATCATGGTAACTAAATGATATTCTTTATCAAAATCAATACAATTGTCTTATTTATGATGATAGAAACAATTATTAGCATTGCCTTCCCAGAGTACTATACAAAAGCTCTCCTGAAAAGGCAAAAGATACCTACATAAATAATAATTACGGCTTTTAATTTAGGTTAGTGAAGCAACCAATGTGATTATTCAAGGGAATATTGTTGCTGGTTATGAACGAGTGGGATTCAGAATTGATGGAGAACCTTGTCCAGGTACATAAGACTCTAGTGTATTTTAATGGACTTGATAAAGTTATAAAAGTCGTTAGTTAGAAAGATTACATGTGCAGTCTTTGTAAACTAACTACTACTTAATTTCCATTATATAAAAGAATCAGATTCAGTGGCCCAGTGGAGTGAGAATGAAGCACATGGTGGTCTGTATGGAGTTTACATGAATAAAGACGGACTTGCTGGTTGCTCTCAAATCCAGGGGTTCACCGTCTGGAAAAGTTTTGATTTTGGCATTTACGTTCAAGTATGATAAACGTCTTAAGTCAATACCTTAAAACTCATCAACAATAACAATTAAGTAGTATACAGTGCGGTACATTGCTCTTGTGGGCTTTAGGAATAAATGTTGTCGTTCTGACCTTCAGGTATCTATGAATGTGTACATCTCCAATGTGACTTTAGTTGATAATGGAATGGGCATCATGCCTATAATCTACAGTCCTCCATCTGTCAGCCACGAATACGATGACAAAACCGTCTATGTACAGGTGAGGATACACAGACTGGTTCAGCCAAAAATATCAAATTGCTTTAACATATCAACACTGTTGTTGTAATTACTTCAGATTAATCAAATGTTCGATTAAAATGGCAAAGTAAACTAGATAGTTATGAGTGTTTATTAGGAACATGAATGATTATTTAACACACACACTTCAATGATTTTCCTGCAGGAGTCTCTGATTGTGGGCAGCAGCCCTGATTTTAACTGTCTGGACAAACTGGCAACAACTGAGACCTACGTTGCACTCAGCAAAAGCCACAGGGCTCCACGACCCCCTAAAGGTACTAAATGTACTGTATATACATTTATTCAACAATATTTGATTCAAATGGTAAATAGCTGTGTTTCAATCATAATACAGCAATGTCCACTACACCCAATGATTCTATGTATTAGGAACTTAGCTTAGCAACTTTTTGCATTGTGCCTAACAGCAGCCTTTATCTGTGAGTTATTCACAAAACTGCATGTACAGGTGTATATATATAGTAAATACATAGTATATAGTATTGTTTTTATTGATGCATGCATTTAATTGGTTTAATTAATAAACTAATGCATTTTTTTTGTGCAACAGGTGGCAGGTCTGGAGTTTGCTGGCCGACGTTTGAATCTGACCACAACCAAGCACCACAGAAACCTCACCCTGGACTCACAAGCTACAACGCCATAGCCGGTTTACTGACGGTCTCTGGTGAGACCAACCTCACCTTATGTTTAATCTCCAGTTTCACATATGAAATTGTCTACAAGCTGCTAAAATTGACACTCTGTCATTTTACTGTCTGTTCCTGTCTGTAGATACAACATTTGTTGGGTTCAGGAATGTTTGTTCCACTGAAAGAAATTACATGTTCATGACCAACCCAGGAAATGAGGACCTACAACATCCAATCAGTGTTGAGAGGATCTCTAAGATAGACAGCACTGAAGAATCTCTAGCGTTCATTCATAACCCTGATCTCAGGTAAACTGAAGGCTTACTGTTCATCAATTATTGAATTAACATCATTTAGTTATTGCAGGCATTCCAAACAGAACAATATAATGTAAGGTGACTGATAAATTTAACTTGTTACCTTCCTACATCTTTCTTTGGTCTTACCGTAGTAAAGTGAACCCATCAGCCTGTGTGGACATGGACTGTGATGCTAAGAAGAAGACTCTGTTGAAGGATCTGGATGGAAGTTTCTTGGGTGCAGTAGGAGCAGTGGTGCCGTATTCAGAGTACGAGTGGAACGGAGACCCGCGGCATGGATTGGGTGATTACCGCATCCCTAAAGTCATGCTCACTGCTCTCAACGGCAGCCGCATACCTGTCAATAAAATAGCTCCTAATAAAGGTAAACCTGAGAGTTCTTCATTATTTACATTGATGTAAAAGAACCATAAGAACCATAAGCAATATTTTATCACTTGCATTTAATATCTCTGTCTATGATGTTTGTGTTTTACCTGTACAGGTGTGATCAGAGACTCTTGTACATACATGAACACCTGGCAGAGCTACAAGTGCTTTGGACTGAATTATCAGATGCTGGTTATTGAAAGTATGGACGCAGACACAGAGACAAGACGTCTTTCACCTGTGGCCATCCTTGGGGACACATATGTAGATTTACTGAATGGTATAACCAACTAACACATTATACTCTTCATTTAACATCCAACATTACCAATCATGTCCTGATGCAGTCAAATAAGTTGTTGAATGTTACTGTATTATTTCATTTTAAACTGTGGACATCTTTTTACTCTCTTTTCAGGCCCACAAGACCACAGCTGGTGTACAGGTTATGCCTGTAAGAAGAGAGTCTCTCTGTTTCATAGCATTGTGGCCACCAATAAATCCTTTGATATCTATTTCACCAGCACAACACCACAGAAGCTGAGACTTATGATGCTCAACGCTAAAACTACTGAGGTTTGTCTGTTAGATAGACACTACAATAGACAAAAAGCATTAAAGTACGACTTTACAGCTAATTATCTTACATTATAAAACGTTTCCTGAGCTTTATTTTGCTAAATGTTCTGGGAAAGTTCCAAACAACACTTGATTTTAAAAAAAATTTTGGGGGGGGTTCTTGAATGTTTCACAAAGGTTTATGAAAACAGACAGCTATAGTATCATCTTTGTAGACAACTACTGTATATATTCATTTCCATATGGACTTGTATAGTAGATTTATGCATTAACCTGCACTTCTTTTCTTTACAGGCTGTTAGGGTGGCTATATTTTACTCAAACCCTCAGCGGTTAGACGTGTATGTAAACGACAACTTAGTTGCTCCAACTAATGCTCAGTGGAATCCAGAGTACACAGATTACACAACAATTGAGCCCACATATCCAGGTGCTGTAAAGTAATACATGTTACTTGGTTGGGACAATGTTTTATGAAAATTTGAATTCCAAGTTATATGATAAATGAAAGAATACAGTAAAATGAATATAACCTATTTATCTGTTTCTGGGTCATTAAGAAAACTTATACAAACATGATAACATTTGGGTAGGATATAGAAATTTTTAAATGTACAGTACACTCTAAAATCAAATGGTGCTAAAAAGCACTAAAAGTGGTTCACTGGCTTGTAGGGGAACCATTTTAAGGGCCATATAGCACCTATGTAGTACCTTTGTAGGACCTTATAATGCTATATAGAACCATATGTGGTGCTATAGTGGTGCTATATCAACCCCGTATAGTTCTTCATAGGTGCTTTATAGGTGCTATATACTGTAGCACTAAAAATGGTTCCCCTATGATTACGAGCTTTTAGTGCTATTTAGCACCATTTTTTTAGTGTATGTAGGTTTTCGACTTTTCAGTACAGGTATTATGCTGATAAAACAATTATTAGTAAACTAATTTAGATATTACAAAAAACTGAACAACAAATTCATAATTTTACACTTTTTGATTACTCTGTCCATTCTTTAGGTGAATATCTTCCAAGTTTTGACTCCGATCACGGTTCCAACTTCTTTGACCCAGACTACAATATGTTGTACATACTTCTTCGTGGCTCACAACCGGTCCAGATCCGCACTTCCCCGCTTCTTTTCGTGGCCTTCAACCTCCCGGCCATGACTGAGGCAGAGTTCTTTGGGCCTAATCTGGTCACAAATCTGGCTGCATTCCTCAGAGTACCACCGAATATGATTCGAATCACCAAGATCATTCGTGAGGGCAGCAGTGCACGAAGACGCCGTGCGACTGGACTGACGGTTGAGATTCAGATCAGTCAGCCACCCATCCGGAGCATCAGCACCAACAACACAAACAACATCGACAACACCACCAGCACCACTAGTAAGGCCAGAAAGTGTAAATTAAGCATACATTTTAAATTTAAGATAACTTTACAATGCCTAAAATACAATTTTAAACATCTGTAGTTGAAGATGAGCAGCAGTTTGTGATTCTGAGGAACGCTGCTGATGAACTAGGCCGTGCTGCTGTATCAGGCGATCTGAGTCAAGCCATCGGCTTCAATATTTCTTCTCTGGACATGATCACCCCTCCACCCTCTTCCACTGACCCATCCTGGAGTCAAGTAAGATATTTATCAGCTCATGTTATCAAAGTCACTAATGTTGCATTTTATATCTTATATGTTGTCATAGATTAAGATCTAGTTATAATAAAATACACCACGCTGTTTTACTTATTTTACCTGTAATTGTCTGTAAGGTGGCCACTCAGGAGGTGACCCGTGAAGACCCACAGTTGGAGTCGGTCAGCACAGTGTCTTCACTGATAATTGTGGTCCAACCGGTGGCTGCGTTGTACCCTGGACCCCTCAGCGTGCAGCCCAGCATCATGGCTGTGGATGCAGAGGTGAGACTGAATTGTCTCCTCAACCTTTGTTAGGCCTCACCTTAAAAATATGATGACCAATTAGCAACATTTTCATTTTCCATTTCATCAGACAGTAACCCCAAGGGCAGAACTAAGTGATGGATAATTTTATTTTGAAAACAGTATTTGATGCAAACTGTATTTTAAGTAAATATTTTATATTTTCTTATCTGTTTTTAGGGTAACTGTGTGTCTGTGGGTGTGACGAGTTTATCAATCTCAGCTGAACTCAAAGATGCTTATGGAAATCCAGCAGAGGGACTTTCTGGAAACACATCCATCCTGTTTAATGGCTGCTGGGCAAATTACACAGACCTCAGCATATTAAAGACTGGTGAGTCCTCTCATCTCTATAAAAGACACACAACCATCAACAGATGTTCTTTTTAGTCTTTGTCTTTTTATTTAAATATTAAACCACTTAAATCAGTAATATTTGGATAATCATCTGTACAGTCAAGTTGAGGTTTTTAAAAGCTGCGTACAGTGCATATGTTTTTACTTGCATTTGTATTCATTGTGGATCATAAAGGGTTTTTGAGGTGGTAAGCATGGATAGCCATCACTGGTCATTTTCATTATTATTTTAACTTTCCCTACTGTATATTTTTTTACAGGTGTTAACCTGAAGCTGGCATTTACTCTGAATGAATGGAATGCTGAGTCGAGATCCTTTACTGTCAGAGAGGTTACAACTCCTGCACCTGTGGTTGTCACCCCGGAGTGGGACTTTCCAGGCATCTTTGACTCCAGTCCATCTATCTCATCACCATCTTTGTGTCTGCTCGTGCTGTTGAGCGGTTTTCTCCTCCTGCTCAGAGAAACCTAGGAACAAATCAAACCAATTGAAAATGTGCAATTTAAAACCCATCTTCTCTGTTAACACTTAAAATCAATATTAAGCATTTTCTCATAATTATTTATACAATCATTCATTAATCATTATTTTTGAGAGATTTAGGCCAACATTCTATAGTGATTCATAATCAGTCCTAAACATCTATTACTTCTGTCAAAATTAAACTTTTAATATATTTTGATTTGAATATTTAAATACAAATATGTCTATTTCCTTATAATTAAATTTAGGCATATTTACAATATTTCCTTCTATCATCAATAAAAATCCATTTCTAGCCTGATTGTGGTGTCTGTCATTGTATTCAGTGAGATACTGATGACTGTCGCAGTGGAAATCAGTCCGGTGCCATTATAAGAAGCCGGCACAATCTCACGCTCCACCTACACTCCATTACTTAAAAATCTCAGAAATAGTTAATAATAATTCAAAGCTCAATGGACGAGGATAGCATCAATGTGGTAAAAAGCTGAAGCTGCCTCTTCACTTAAAGGTTCACTGTGTAACTTTTCAAAGGAATTCTTGATAGGAATGTAATATAACATACATAACTATATTATCAACGGCGTATAAAGACCTTACATAATGAATTGTATTGTTTTTATTACCTTTGAGTGAGTTGTTATTATCTACATACACCTTGGGTCACCTTACATTGAAGTGGCCGTCATGTTTCTACAGTAGCGCTTAACGGACAAACTGCTCTACAAACGCTTGTCATCCCTACGTTGCCTGTGTCCAAAACCCAAGGCAGCTGACTTTTACAGATTGTCAATGTTAATTTCAACAATTACTAATACTTTATTAAAATTTGGTTAACATACATGAATAAACAATGATAGCTTTATTTCTATTAACTAACATTAACAAAGATTAATAAATTCTGTACTGTAACAAATGTATTGCTCATGGTTTGTTCATGTTAGTTAATACATTAACTAATGTTAACTAATAAACCTTATTGTAAAGTGTAACCCATATATTTGTGAAAAAACACTGTACAAGCATGCAACTATCAGCGCATAAATGCACATATTGATTTGTGAATGTGCAAAATTTGTGTGTGACTTTACATTTTTTGATGCAGGCGTTCAAATATGTTTTGCACCATATTTACTGCAGCAAAAAAACTGTGAATCTGTGATTCGTAAAATAGTATTTGTGCAGCTACAAATTCCACTGCCACAGGCGTTCAGTTTTTTTGCACCAATGCCTCATACTGTACAAAACACATTCAACCTGGATTACCATAGTAAGAAACAATGCTTTCACTCATTTACTGTACAACATCATGCGCTGGGGAGCTATCAAAGAAGATCCTGATCCGTTTAGGGGCTGTGTTTGTTTTGGTGATTTGAAATATCGTTTCCCAAAAACACTTACACCGCAGTTGGAGCACGTTTAGTGAAATATCATGAAAAGGTGTATTTAACCATAAATATACAAAGTATTTATACTTAAGGAAGTCAGTAATGCTCTTGGCTTATTTATTTTACAACCACATTAACAACACATTAATTCTACAAAGTGCAAGTTATGTTTAGCCTTTTGATTGTTCAGACTTTTGCTACTAAGGAAATGATGCTTTATTGGTTTAAATAATTGTTTTTGCAATGTGTTAAATTTCATTTAAACAAAAGGTGTCTATTGGCAACTGCATAATTATACACCAGCTTGCCAGTATCCAACATATAAAATGCACTCATTTAATTTACAAAATCTCCTTTACAGTAAACCAAGGCTGCATTCCGGTAAAGGAAATAAAGAGGACAATAAGGGGCGGTTTCCCGGACAGGGATTAGACTAGTCCTAGATTTAAATAAATGTAAGAGCTGTCCAAACTGAAAACATCTTGCACTGACATTTCTTTAAATACATCAGTGTCCAACCAAAGGTCAGAGTTGGAGGTCATCTGTGTCAAATCTTCAGCAGCACCTCTATTGAGATTGCCTGCAGACTCGGTCCTGACAGTGGCCGGTCCAGTGGCTCTGATTTAACTATATCAGTTCAGTTATCTATTAGATATTATTTCAAATTATGAACACATTTTTTGAGACTTTCTAAAGTTATTAAATATTTTAAGTTATAATTCAGTTATCTGCCTTGCATGTTTTTCCTCCTTTCAGTATAGTTGCTCCTTCACAATAATAAAAGTGAAAGTGTATTTTTACTTAAAGGCTTAAAATGCCCTTAGGTTAAGCAATATTGCACTTTATCAATTAAGTATAAAGGTAAGCTTTATATTATTCTGAAATCATTATTTTATGCCAACCACAGTTACCTGTTTCTTAACGTAAATCAATGCATTATTTACTTTGTTGTACACTCATAACATGCTTGTAGCAAAGACACCATGTTTGTAGAATGACAATAACGTTTATGATTGACATACAGAGAAAAAACAAAAAACAAAGGCCGTCTCATGTGTCAAGAACTATAAAAGGAGGAGATCTGTTAGGTTTGTTAGTGTGTTGGTTTCCAAAAAGATCTTCACAGGTATGTGACTCTGAATGATGATTAATAATGAGTAAACTTTAAAGAGCTGTAGGCTATTTAATTTATAAGAGCTAGCATAATTTATTTTGTAATAGACTAATCCCTTTTAATAATTTAATATAAAAATGTGTAGGATTTTTATTGTTAGGTACATTTTATAATATTTTCAATAATATTAACCTTCGTTTTATTATTAATATAACATATAACATATATTATATATATTATATATATATATATATATATATATGTATATGTAAATATATATATATATATATATATATATATATATATATATATATATATATATATATATATGTATATATGTATATATGTATATATGTATATATATATATATATATATATATATATATATGTATATATATATATATGTATAAATATATATATATATATGTATGTATATGTATATGTATATGTATATATATATATATATATATATATATATATATATATATATATATATATATATATATATATATACGTACGTACATATATACATACATATATACATATATATAAAAATGCAAAATGCTAATAAAATCAATAATTCCTAAGATTACAAGATTACACAATATGATCTCTAAAGGACAGTAAGTATCTTTCTGTTTTTGGTACATAAGTGATTTCTGCAGGTGTCATTGCTTTGAGGTGTGTGTGTTGTGAGTCTGTTGGAGAAGATGGGTTGCGTGGCCCGGCAGCTGCATCTGCCGCTTGCCGTTTGTACTATATTACTGTGGAGCTCCGCAGGTACGCACTTTCTTGAGTTTTTTTATTTAAATTGGATGAAAATTACTACGTTTTCATACTTAATATAAATCTCTCAATACTGACCGTCTGAGTGACCCTTTCACAACATCGACTTAGTTAAACAAATTCAAAACATGTCTTAGTAATTTTCTGCCAAGACATTAGTTCATTTTACAGACATTTTAGAGCCTTATTTTTACAGATATTTTTAAGTGTTCTACAAATGAAAATGCATATTTGGTATATTTCGTAATTTTGTGACAAATCAGGGTGGTGATGGCACAGTGGATAAGCCACTCGCCTTTGGTGTGAGAGACCTGGGTTCGAATCCACTGTGACACATTATTGTGTCCCTGAGCAAGACACTTAACCCCAGAGTTGCTCCAGAGGCGTGCGACCTCTGACATATATAGCAGTTGTAAGTCGCTTTGGATAAAAAGTGTCAGCTAAATAAGTAAGTAAGTAAGTAAATCTCATGTCATACAGGTGCGCAGCAGGTCACCAGAATATCACCCAACTATGGCAGTGTCAATGGTGGAACGAGGTTGACCATAGAGGGGGAAGGTATTAAAAACAATGTGCTAATATCTAAATGAACTGCTTCTCTTTTAAGTCAACCAAATAAATTTAAAGCCACATTTAAAAGCATTTACTGCAGTAAACTGTATTTGGGCTACTAGATACTATAGTGTTTTTGAATGTTACAATATTTGCTATCATTTCACTAGTTAATAGTACTACAGAATTGCTTTGGTTAATCGTCCTCAGGTTTTGCTCAAGCCAGTCAGTTCAGTTTAAATGCAGATGATCCAAACGTTGGCAACAGTGTGACTCTGGTGTCTCAGACGAAATCGATTCCCTGTGATGTCGAAAAAGACTCCAGTCACTCCAAAAAGATCATGTGCTATACGAGGCAAGAATGAACTAGTATAATTTTATAGTACTAATCATGTATGCTTTTCTGAAACTAAATAATAGATAGATAAATGTACAGTATGGGGAAACATTGGGTAAAGTGAATTAACTTAAAAAAAATATTTCAATGTACACAGAAGAATTCTTTAAAAATGCAAAACTGCAAAATGTCAATTATGTGTCCTAAACAAATCATTGGATTGTCTTTTTCAGAGCTCTGCCAGAAGATGACTATGATATAAGAGTCACTGTGGATGGTGTGCCGATTCCTTCAAGTCAGAGTTGTAGTTACTGGTGGTGGTATTATTGCAGGTTCTATGTAAGTCAACAAGCCTTCAATAAACTGTTTACTACAAAAAAACTTTCAAAATATTACAAAATACTTATAAATACATGTTGTGCTTTTACAGAGTAGATCATACTACACACCCACCATTGAAAGTCTTAGCCCACTGTCAGGTCTCCCAGGTAAGAGTCTAATTTTATTTAGTTTATTTCAGTAATAATTATTTTATTATAGTTCAAACTTTAAAGTAAAGTGATTTCATAAGATTCCATTATTTTAATAAACAGGGACTGTGGTGACAATTCGAGGAAGAATAATTACTGATATGTACGGAAGCAGTATAGACAGAACTTCAGCTGGTCGAAATATAAGATTTGTGAGGTCTGTAAAGATCTAATAAACAGTAAAAATTATACGAACTACACTGTAAAAAATACAGCATCAACTTGATTTTGCAAATCCTTTCAACATACTGTACTACTTAAAGCTTTTACCTGTGATAAGTTCACATAACTTATAAAAACAAGTTAAAATTGTTTAACTTAATTGTTTATGTTAAAGTAACAAAATATATGTAGAGTTGATGCAAAAATGCTTTTTTTACAGTGTATCATTATATGTTATTTAAAATATTTGTTAACATACATGCAACCGCTTGATAATAATTTAACCTGAATACTGTTTTTAATTTGTATTTTTTAAACAGGGCATACATGGGTGGTATGTCTTGCGAACTGCTGAAACCTAATTCAGATAAAAAGTAAGCAAATGACGAAAAATCGAAAGTTCAATGTATACTGCACACTGTAAATGTTGGAACTTAAAAAAATACTTTATTTGGTAACACCTACACATTTTTCACTAGTTGAAAAAAACCCTAATTTTGTAGGTTGCCAACTGAAGTAATTTTTAAGTCCAATTACAGTGCATGAATTGCCTTTCATTTTTTAGATATGGCCTAAAATTGGACTATCCTGGGAGTGAATGGGGTTACATGAGTTGTAAAATGGCAGGAACTTATGTTGGTGAGGAATTTTATTTATTTAAATAAAATATTTAATAAGAAATAATTTAAATATTTGTTGAAACAAAAATGGTTTGCTATATGGTCATCAGGTCATCACAATCTCAGTTACATTCTGGATGGTGAATACGGAAGGTCAGAGGAGTTTGATACTTAACACCAAATTTACACTGCTTCTAAATCACGTCCATATGTTGTAAAAAGTGACACAACACATTGTCTTTTAGGAGTCTGCCAGACTTGGGGCTTTTCAGTGTCTCAGCCCTGAACAAGCTTGCCATGTTTCAGACATATGCAGGTATAGAAAAACATTCATTCTTATAATACAAACTAGTAATTCCCTGAAAAGTCAAATTTTTCCTAAAATCTTGGCTTGTTGTTGATTAAAATTGTGACTGTCTTTCAGAGGTGACAGGAGTTTCTCCATCTGTTGGCAGTGTATTGGGCGGCACATCATTGACCATTCAGGGACGCTACTTTGATGAGACTGATAGTAAAGCAGTGGTTTTAGTAGGAGGTAAACCTGATATGTCAGTGGTAAATGTATATACAGGGTTCAAAATCTGAGACTACATTGAAAATCTGGAATTCAGTTTTTAACCTTACCCCGAAAATAAAGTTTAGGATTTAAACAATGTAAAATTACGCTCTATGATGTAAAATACAAGATGCCTTTGAAACATTATTAAATCAAGATGAATTATCAGGCTTTTTACAAACTTGAGTCTATTCCAGCTTCTTTGCATGCAAAAGCAAATAGAGAACATACAAATACAAAAAAATCCTGTTTAATATTGAAACTTTCAGTCCAATTATGCTTATAATATAATTTTTATGAAAAACCAATAAAAGCATTTATTACAAATGATTACAAAAATTTGATGTAACAATTCACAACTATTTCCTTTGTTATCTTTAGGTCACCAGTGTCAAATTCAGAGCTTATCAGATCAGAAAATAGTCTGCATGACTCCTGGTTATGAAATGACAAACATGACAGTGTTTCCAGGTGAGAACCTGAGATCTGATCTCTGTATGGTGACATTACTGTAAAATGTCTTTCTACAGTCCAATGTTGCACTTCAAAAATTGCACTTCAAAACAGTCACAATAAGTGTAAACTGCTTACACTTTAAGTTTGTATTTATTAACATTAGTTAATGTTATAGCTTACATGAACTAACAATGAACAGCTTTCTACAGCCTTTATTAATCTTATTTAATGTTAATTTCATTATTACCAATGCATTTTTAATTCAAAAGTTGTTACTGTTAAGTTATTTCCCCAGGGAACTTACATGAACTTTTGTTTTGGCATTAACTATAGAAAAAAATCAATCTACTAATGTTAACCAATACACTCTTATTGTAAAGTGTTACAGTTTATTTTGTCAACATAAGTTACCTACCTTAGTCAACATGAATAATTCTTCGACAGCATTTAATCAACTAATTTATGAATATAAAACTATTTTATCTATTAATTATTTAAAATGCATGTTCCTATAAAGATTGTAAATATTAATGTTAAAGTCCTACTGTGGAGAAAATCAAGTTTTAATTGTTGTTTATGTGGTGTTTTTAATGTGTTTTAAGACAAGCCATGAAACTACAGGGAGATTTTAAATAAATAACATGCTTGAGAAATACTATTTTTGTCCAATTATGTTTTGTGTTTGCAGGCAGCAGAGGATTAAAAATGGAGATGTGGAATAAAAGTAATCCCAGCAATCTAACAGACGTTTTGACCTATAATCCCAGCAGGCCGGGTTATTCTGTACAGTGGGTGGATTCATTGTCCTATATGTGGCCTGCTGAAATGAATAACTTTGTGGCTCGACTGAGTGGTTTCTTTGTTCCGACGGAAACAGACAACTACTATTTTCTAATCAAAGGATACTCTATAAACCAGCTGTACTTCAGTCAGACAGGTCTTCCAAAAGATAAAGTATGTGAATCACAGTAAAAACAAGGAAATATGTCATAATTTGCTTTGAAATAATAATTATTAGTCATTTTACCATTTATGTATTTGTAATAGAATCATGATTAAATATATTCTAACATTATAATTAAAAATCAAATAATATTTTTTTCCAGGTCAGGATTGCATATCAGCCTCAAAACACATACAATTTCTATAATTTTGGCATCCAGAAGTCAAAGGTCATGCGCTTAGAGAAGGGAAAACCGTAAGTGGGTTTCAAGCAGATAATCTGCAAAATTAAATTAAATGCGAAACAAAAAAGGCTTAAAAACAAACTGCACTTATGTACTGCTGTTCTTGTGTTGTTCTAATTGCTTCTATTGTTTACCTTATTTGTAAGTCGCTTTGGATTATAAAGATTGACAAATAACTAAATGCATATATTTGCAGTATAAGATTTGATTGTCTTCCACAAATAATTTTATATGTAACAATCTCATCATTTATTATAAAAATGCCCTGCTGTCTCCAATGTGCTGCAGGTACTACATTGAGGTTCTAGTGCAGAAGTATTATTATTATCAAGCTTCAGTTGACGTGGGCTTTTTTAAAGACATCAGTCATTTCACAGACCAGCAGACTAAAGAAGCCATCAATGAGAAACAGCAGATAAATGCCAAATATGATGTTTTTCCAGAGCAACAGGTGAGCTTACAGAAGACAGGTAAAGTTCCAAGATAAGATAAAAAGAAGTTGAAAGTGTTTGGAAATGTATAACTGGCATTGCACTTTCAATATCTATAACCAAAAGTTTTAGATATCAATGACTGTTATATTACGTCTTGTTTAATTCTTTTATAGGTGGTTAGTTTTAAGGGGTGGGCACCAGTACGTGCCGTCCAAGAGGTGCAGACTATCAGAATCAACAGTGACTGCTTTTCAACAAACTTCTGTGACAACACATATTACTTCCTGGGATATGGAGATCATAAAACAGGTACATTAATTTACCTCACTAAAGTATTAAATATTTAGTTATTGTTATAATTTTGATGTAGCTACTAGTGATGTAGTCATTGAGTCCGGTCTCGAGACCGATTTCTGCTTTCTTGGATTCTGCTTTTCAAAGACTTGTCAAAGTCTTGACTCGGACTCGGCATAGACGGTCTCGTCCCCATCACTAGTAGCTACTGTACAACATCGAAAAGAATATACTATTTTACTCCAAATGTTTGGATTCACCATCTTCTACTTCAAAACAAATCTTTACGTTTGTTTGTTAGTGTTGTTTACCGATATTGTTTCGATTATTGCAGGGCCGATTCCAGTCAGTGCATCTGCGTTGGAGTTACAGAACGCTCTGAATGATTTGTGGACGATTGAACCAGACACTGTTACAGTCACAAAGCAGGAACTGAGCACAGAGTCACTTTACAATGTGACATTCAACTCAAACAGAGGTGAACTAAACTAACATCACAATGAAAAGAGACTAAGGGCCCTATCTTGCACCCAGCGCAATTGACTTTGTCAGTGACGCATGTATCATTCGTATTTTGCGCCGGCGCACAGCGGGGTTTTTCCCTCCACAGATGCACGTCAGCAAACGAGGGAATGAACTTGCGCTCCCTGGGCGGTTCAGCGCAAAAAGGAGGCGTGTTGCGGCGCAAACCATCTCTTATGCTATTTTGCAGTTTCAAAAAACAATTGCGCTACTAACAAAAAAAAAACTAGTCTAAAGTCAGTGGCGCGTTGCGCGTGGTTCATTATGCTATTTTAAGGGCGCATGCTTGACCATAATGTATAGCGTGCACAACGCGCACACACTTTGCTTATCTAATCTACACAGATGCAACAGTTATTTTTGCAAATCATAAATTGTTACACTTAAAAATATTAATACACGAGATAAGGGGAATCATAGTGGTGAGCATTGTGGTGATAGTTTTTATTTATTCTCATGCAAATAACGATTAAAATATTTTCATAACTTTGTTGTGTGGCTGTATTACGTTTATTTTATGTAAATAATAGTTAAAATGTTTTCATAAGAAACCTTAATGTATATGAACTTGATTTGTAAGAGTACTTTGGGGTTGGACCTTGCTTGCGTTTCTTGGGTCCGATTTCAAAGCCCCCAAACCCTTTCAGTGGTGAGGGTGGACGCAGCGATGTCCTCTGCTGGCGTCAAGTCAAGAGGCAGATCCACCTCCCGTTACACGGCGTGCCCGATTTATGCTGGCAAGCGTGGGATTCCCCCGTACAAGGACGTAGGTCTCCTCGGCTGTGAACCGCTCCTGGCGTGGTAAATCCGTCATAATAATAGCAACCCGCCATGGAACTTGCGCCCTTGCGTTTAAAGGGAATGTTGGCTAGCGTTCTGATTGGTTTATTTGACGTTACGCCCAAACCACACCTATGAATAATGAACCTACTTTAGACCAACCCCTTATTGATTTGCGCCCGGCGCAAGAGTTATTTCTCACGCCGGGAAAATAGCAACAGCGCCCAAGATCCGCCCACAAACTCACTTGCGCGTTGGGCTTCGCACTTGCATTTCAGATCGTTAAAATAGAGCCCTAAGGCCTCATACACACAAAGTTGTCACTTCACCTTTCAATGCTTAATCCTGTTCTGTACAAACATAGTTCAGTCATTTACTATAGTGACAACCGCAATCTACAACCGAATAGGCTTTATTTCCAGCTGCACTACTTCCTGAACTTCAGCCAGCTCCTTGTTTCCTGTCTGCCATTATTGGACAAACTGATTAATCAAGGTGTGTCTGATTATTGTTGTTGTGACTACTGAGGTCAGGCACACCTGGATTAATCAGTTTGTCCAATAATGGCAGACAGGAAACAAGGCGTACAACAAAACGGCAATATAAAGGTGCATTTCCAATATAATGCTGAAATATTTTTTTAGTCAAAGCAGTGAATGCAAACCATGTCAGAATGGCAGGCCGTTGCTATGGTTACCTCTGTGTCAATCTTCACAGTCTGAAGAGACATTTCTGTAGAGACATTTCGGGATTCACTCCTGCATTTGTATGTGGTTGTGACTCTCGAAACTTTGAAGTGTGTACCAGGCCTAAGTGATTTACATTATTAAGCATCAAGATTCTTCTGAAAGAACTGTCTGTGAGAATCAGTACACAAGTGACTATTTTACTACTAGATGTAACAGTATTTTTTGGATTCTTAAACATTACATTCTCATGACAAATATAACAAAAATTGTCCCAATTTCAGGGGACTTTGAGGATCTTCGCTATTGGACCGTGGGGCCAGATGTTAACATCACAGTTACTGAGCGAGTAAAAGGGAAGGCCAGTCTGGAGAGTTTCACACTGATGTGGGGTGGAGTCCCATCTCCTCCACTGACTTTGGATGCATCCGAGACTGAGGTGTTTGTTTGACTGTCGAATAAAATATTAGTCCAGAAGTGTCCAATCCTGCTCCTGGAAAAATTTAGCTTACTGTCAAAAAATGTTACCCCAAGCTGTCTTTGGGGTGGTGGTACCATTTAAAAAAAGTGCAGCTTTGCCCCTATAAAGTTCATATTAGTACTACCAAATGTACACATACATTATCTGTACCTAATTATAAATATTAGGACCTTTTTGAATGGGTAGTGCCCTGGTGACAGTTTGGGTACATAATGTATTTTGCCCATTTTTTTCTAACAGTGTATGCATGACAACATTGTTAGGCAAAACATGTAATCCTCTTTTCATGTCTTTTAACACTTTTGTTTTATGATTAAAGGTGCTGGCTGCACTAAATGCGATGGTCACAGCTAAATGTCCATCTCAGATTCCAACCACTGAAAACTCGAATGTGAAATTTTTCAGAGATTATGAGGACGGCAGAGCAGTAAGTAGTTTGTATTGATAACTCAATGAGTTTAATCATAATAATCATCATTTACTTCAGCCAAAGCATCAAAAGTACATAAAGCTTTCTCTTATAGTGGTCAGGATACCTGGTCACAGATTCTGAAGCTTTCTGTGGCCGTTGGTCTCTAAGGAACCCAGGGATTATATTTAACTACTACGACTATACAGCATCCGGCGATGAAAACTACAACCCAATCCCACTTCAGACATACAATACTGTAAGCATCACTAAACATCTCAATTTTCCTCAGTATGGAAATTAATTTTCATAGGGTTGAAACTAAACCTTCTTTTGATAAAATATGTAAAAACTGTTTGTTTTCTAGCTCTGCATGGCCTACAAAGGCCGTTTGATGGATAAACTTGGAGTGTACTTCAGTTACCAGACAAGTGCAGATGTTAACCGGGAGAAAAATATACAAATCTCTGTGCAGTTTGACTCAACGGATGAGTATGTTGAATCCTCTACACATAGTCATCTTATATCAATTAAATGAAAGATTTGTTTTCTGTATTAAAGAATACATTGAATTCACAATCAAATTCATTTTTGTTATGAGCTTCTAAGTAATGTTGTTTTGGTCAATCTCAGGTGGAATTACAAGTGTGTGGATCTCCTGGATTCTCTTCAGCAAACATACGACGGCTCTAACCACAGACTCATGTGGCTGAGTTTGTATGGAGAGAGTGCTAACTCTGTTTACTACGTAGATACTGTTCACATTGGACGAGCAGAGACTGCTCTAGATCCTAATGGTAATTAGAAATAATTTTGGCTTCATTTTAAGTGGCATTTTTAAAGAAATTACTGTAAACAAATGGTTTATACACAAACTGGATCAAATCTGTTTTAATTTCTATAACATTGTTTTTACTTTCTCCATTTGTTTGTGTTCAGTTATATTGCAGAGAAGAAGGCCACCTGCTCTTGCCAGTTCAGGAAATTTCATTTCAAACTTTGCTGTACGCAAACAGGCAAATGCTTCGCAAGTCAGCTATGAGATCACAGCTTCGCCATACAACTGTGGCTTTGGTTTACCATTGTTTGAAATCGGCTTTTTGCAGGTGAGATAATAATTAAGCAAAAAATGTTGAAAGACTTTCTTTCAAAAAAAGCTTCCATGCAATGAACATATCAATATTTATAATTTTTCGTCTGTATTTATGTCTTCTTTTAGTTTTATATTATCAGGAACTAAGCAGAAACAAAAATGAACAAGCACTTTCTTCTGCTTTTAATGATTTGATTCATTTCAATTTATTTATTTTGCGACCACACACACACGCACACACATTCTGGTTTCCATGTTTTGTGGGGACATTCCATAGATGTAATGCATTTTATACTGTACAAACTGTATATTCTATTCCCAAACCCTAACCCCAACCATCACAGAAAACTGTAACTTAGATTTTCAATAAACATCATTCTGTTTGATTTATAAGCTTGTTTCCTCATGGGGACCTCAAAATGTCCGGGTAATTTTAAATGACTTTACACCGCAGGTGTGCATTATGTAAGGAATAATTGTAGAGGGTCAGTTATAATTTAATAATTGAAAAATAATGCAGACCGTCGTTGCCGCATCACCACCTCGGGTGTGCATAATTTTTCTAATAATTCAATGGCCCGTCGTTAATTACTCCTTACATTGTGCACACCTGCAGTGTAACGGCACTCCGCTTCGCGTTACCACATTGGGTGTGCATTATTTTCTAATAATTTAATGGCCGGTTGTCAATTATTCATTACGTATATTATGGTTAGGATTAAAATTTAATGTTGTTTCAGGAACAGCTAAATATGTTGACCCAGAAACAGTCCTTGCTCAGCAAAACAGGATGTGTGTTTATGAGTAGAGTAGATAACTGCATAATTGTCCCCAACATATACATATTTCAACATACTGATTTTGTGCACAAAATTCAGCATTCCCAGACTTCAATTTGTGTCCTATAGAAACTGCCAAACAGCACAGAGGATCTACTGATTCAACGTCAAGAGAATGCCACAGTCACCATTTCCCGTCTTCACAAAGCCAGCCCCCCTCTTACTGGAACCTTTGATGTTGCAATCTTTGGTCGACACATTAAGGGTAAGCTGGCTATGAGTTTGTTACCCACACTAACATAATTTCCTGTACTTGCACTAGAGATTGTTAATACTGTTGCTTTGATGTTTTGATCTTGAAATTAAATAGCAGTGAATTGGATTTTCTTTTCTGAAGAAACCACAACTCTTTAAGAGGTTTTAACATATTTTATATGTGGTGTTTGTACCTCAGGTCTGCCAGTAGACATCAGTGCTGCAGACCTTAAGTTCGCTCTACAGGGGATTCCAGAGCTCGGTCAGCTGGAAGTGCAGAAATATGGAAGTTGTACGGGATACGGCTGGGACATCCAGTGGCTCACCGTCCCTGGCAATCAACCACTGTTAGAGGCAAGAAAGACACAATAAACTCATAAACACCAAAGCAGAATGAAAATTTCAATTTCAATTACAATACCTGTAAAAATACTCTCTCATGAGAATAAGCAAATAATAATTCTAGTAATACCAAATCTGCATCTCTTCTAGATTTTAGATCGAAATAAATCTTATGAGTTTTCCCAGATTCCACCTTGCAATCCACAAGTTATATATATGAATAATCTGAGTTGTGCTTTCCACATTCATTGTATAATCTTAAATTAATACTTAATGATATGTTAACCAGATTAATTCTTCTGCTGTGATTGGCGTGAACCCTTCTGTGACAACTAGCGAGGTTCAGCAAGGAGGACTCCTCAAACAGAGAATTATGGGAGACTATCTGCGCATCCCAACAAATAAACCACAGGTGCATTTCTCACACATTACAGATTTTACTACAATATTTGTTTGTTCAACATACAGTAATTGGTTTTATGAAGTTGTGGCCTTCTGGCAACTCTGTTTCTCTTGTCACCCGAGCATGCAGTTTTCAATATACTGTTTTAAAGGCCTGATAGAAAAGTTGTTTAACTCTGAGTATACATGCTTTGGGAATTTTTCATGTTCGGTGAATTATGGTTCACGTAAAGCATAAAAGTTTGATTGTATGTGACTGCCCAATGCTATCTCATGGCAATTTGTTTGTATTTTACGAGGTGGCTAATTCGTATTTATTAGTAATTTTTTATTATTTACCTTGACCCCTGTGACATTGGGGTTAGGGGTGGGGTTTCATTATAGTTTTTTTTTTATGATAATATGTATTTTCATGACATCAGGCTGACTGCCCCTCTAAAAGAGCAACTATGGTCTGATTCACAATTGTACATTTCCTTTGGTGTGTAAGTGTGTATTAGTACATGTTAACGATATGCAAAAGGTAAATACCCCAAAGTAAACAATGACGGGAGTTATCGCTTCCAACATAAATCTCTTTTCTTGGACTACAAAAAACACACAGATTGTAGGCAACAGTTTACTTCCTGGGATTGGTGATGTAGACAAGACCGACATTATCATAATTCCTCCCACTTCGGACTCTTAACAAACGAATCTTTCAAACATGGTATGGAGCGTCACAATTCCAGCTGACGTCAGAGGTATTCAGGCAAATCACAACGTACAGGTTAGCTGGCAATCAGGGATACAGAGCTTTTCAGATCGATGAGTTTTGTACAAAATCAATGCGTTTGAGGAAAGCGGTATATCTGGAGCTACAAAAATGTACGGTATGTGGAAAATAATGTGTTTTTAACCATGAACCACACAAACAGTACATCCAAAATTTAAATTTAGGCATTATTTACTCACCTTTATGTTGTTCTAAAACCTTATGACTAGAATCTTTCTTCTGTAAAAGAAAAACAGTTTAGCAAAATGAGCTGATCTTTTTCTTATAATAAAAGCAGTTGGATACCAGTTGGCTATTTAGTGAAGTCAAATGATACCGCAACTTCATATAAAGAAAAAAGTAAAGTATTTTTTACTTGGGCAGTAGAAAAATCCTACAAATACTAAAGTTTTGTTTCTTGAAATTTGAATATCTTTCTTGACAGCCTAGATCAACATTTACTTATGTGTTAAATATAGTAGCAGACTGAAGTTTTAAGATAACAACAACTTACAATTGTCATGTGGTTTTTAAAAAAACATGAAGGTAGGGAAATACCAGAACGTTCACTTACTGTAAGTGATACTGCATGTTTGTATGAGGAAAATACCAAAGTGTTTATTTACTGTAAATCTTACCTCTGAAATCTTTCTGGACAGCCTTGGTCACCATTTGGCAGATTTAATCTTCTCCTATTAACAATTTGTGTTCCTTAATGGAAGCATAGTCATGCTGTTTTTTATAAAACACATGAGGGTGGAAAAAATACCAGAATGTTCACAAGTAGACAGCAGTGACAAAACGAATTTACAAAAATAAAATGCAACTA
This sequence comes from Paramisgurnus dabryanus, assembly GCF_030506205.2. NCBI lineage: Eukaryota > Metazoa > Chordata > Actinopteri > Cypriniformes > Cobitidae > Paramisgurnus > Paramisgurnus dabryanus. The sequence goes on along the minus strand of NC_133355.1, from coordinate 10,375,269 downwards.
TGCTTGTAATCTTGCATTTTTCATGTTAAGATCAAATGAAAAAACATTTGAGAATATAACTTTGAAAGTGTTTACATACAGTTATGTGTATGTTTATTTCCTTTTTATCCATAAGGTGGAGGTTTTCATCAATGGCATCCCATCATGGTGTTCGGGTGACTGTGGTTTCAACTGGAGTGAATCTAAGACACCAACAGTGACAGGAATTTCTCCTACTGAAGGTGCAATAAAAAATAAAGTTACATGTACAATATAAGCTGTAATCGGTTATTGTTTCGACAGTGGTTCATGTTGACTTGCATTTTTAGGTTCCAGTGGCTTATCAACTCTTCTAAACATAACTGGATCTGGATTTGATGGTGGGAACGTCACTGTAAAGACTGGTGATGTGAAATGCTCTGTTCAAGAGGTCAAAAGTAGGTCAATACTCAACAAGATGCATTCTGAATGGTCCTTTTAGTCTATGCATGAATATGGTAGTATAGTAGATTAAGACTTTAACAGAATGTGATTTTTAGTCATTTTAAGCACTATTTAATAAGAATTCTGAGCATGTAATTTTGTCATTTGTTTGTGTTACAGACAGCTATATAACCTGCAGAGTTGGCCCAGCAAGTGCTGGTATGCAACCGGTGTCTCTGAGTTTCTCTGCCCTGGGCAATGCCCGATATCAGAACAACATCAGTTTTAACTTTACACACCTGTTAGGAGTGACCTCCATAAACCCCACTACAGGAAGTGAAGCAGGTACAACAATAATAATCTCAGCAAAGTTGCAAGAACTGCATTTTGTTGTGAAGTGTAAAATTTCTTTCAGATAAACATTCATTGCATATTGTTGTTTTTATCTCACATTAAGATTTTGTACTAAAATGGTTGTTTGGCTTCACAGGTGGGGCGATTCTGACTGTGTTTGGTTATGGATTCAGTATTAATACATCAGTCACCATCGGCACTCAGTCATGTAATGTTATTGAAGCAGAATTTGGCCAGCTGAGATGCATAGTTCCTGCTGTAAGTGAATGGTTGCTTTTACTTTAATATTTTTACTTTTATTTTAATAATATTGTTACTTTAATAATTCATAGTGAATTTATTTTTTGAGAAACACACATGTTTATATGGGGCGATTATCAGATTTCTGTGGTCTTGTTTGTCAAATATCAATCAGGGGTCAGCAGGTGAACAGACTGTTACAGTGACCATGGGAGAGATAACAGCATCTTTAACCAACTCATTCACATACAACAACACTCTGATGGCCACCATCACTGCTGTCAGCCCACAAACTACAACAGTATTTGGTAAAGCTTTGTTTTATTATTACATGAAGTAATAAAGTTTGATGCTGATTAATAACTGTACTAGGACATTTTGGCTGCTGTAATAGCTTCAGGATCCAGACTTTATACATTAAACATCTAATGGTGACCTTAAAAACTGTTTATTAACAAAATAACCTTGAATGAAACATTTAAATGTATCAATATTACAGTAAATTGCAAAAATATGCACAGGGAGAAAAACTAAATAAAAATGTAATTTTTTACCTAACCTCATTATCTTCACCTAGTAAGTGGTAATTACAGTAATTGCTCTAAACTCTATTCATTTTCTACCATGTTTTTTTTTTGTAAAGGTCTCAGAGTTCTCACCATCTTGGGCAGAAATTTTGATGTGCAGGTCAATGGCAGCTCTGTTCTGATTGGTGAGACCGAGTGTGAATTGTTGCAGTGGACCAATGAAAACATTACCTGCATGTTACCCACACTCGGCCCAGCCGTATACGACATCCGTGTGAGAGTCGGGAACCAGGGCTACGCCTTAATCAGGTCTCATATCACTCACTGTAATGAATAACAGCAGGTTACTGTTGAATTTAAAGCATACAGTTGACAGTGATTTAATGATTTTGTTTTTGCAGTGCTGGTGTTAGTAGCACCATAGAGTATGTTCTGAAGGTGACAGGCTTCTCTCCACCGCTGGGCTCCTTGTATGGAGGAACCACCATCACCATCACCGGCTCTGGGTTCAGCTCAGTCCCAACAGACAACAATGTGACTCTGGGTAAGACAAGAGAACAGGACCAAAAACAATATGTCCCCCATATGGTATGTTTTTGAACGATTCACTTATTTTCATGGATGTTGTGACTCATGCGTTTCCCACAGGAGATGCGCAATGTCAAATAACAGACGCTTCAGAAAATCAGCTGACGTGTGTAACACAGCCAACAGAGAAAATATATACAGTGACAAACCAAGGTGTCCACCCCGGTAAGATCTTTGTAGAATGATTTCATGTAAAAAAAAAACTGTAAATCACAAGCAGGGTCACATACCTGTATGTAGTAAAATGTGTTTGCATCTTTGTGTGAACATTTGACTACATGCGTGTACAGTGGCGGTTCTAGACAAATTTCACTAGGGGGGCCGAGGAGGGGCCAGTGTTTTACAAGAGGGGCACATAAAAATGGCAAGAAATTATATTTAAAGATAATAGGGGTGGTTACAGGAATCAGTTTAAGACAGGACTAGGCCTTATAGTTTAATTAGGAAATATAACTAGTTTTGACAAACATGCCTTACTAAATACATTACTTGTGTGCATTTTGAAGCAAAACAAAGGGCACTGGTGTATTTTAAGATATGGCATTGCAAGTTGTTTTCAGTTTACGGGGAAACTGCCCCGTAAACTTTATTTTACTTTACAATCATATAAATATGTATTTAATACTTTTCTAAAGCCCCCCAACCGATAATCATGTGACCCTACTCAATAAACTTTATGAAATGCAAACTTTTATAAAGACAAACGTTTGTTTTAGTTTACATATAAACACACATTGCTAGACAGTTAGGGACCACAATCTAATCAGTATTTAAAATAATATTTATTTTAAATTGTAAACATTTTTATATGTAACATTTAATTAAATTCCTCCAATTGTATGCACGTATATGTAAGAGCATAATAACAGCGCTTTTTACAATGTGTAAACTTTAAAAAGTTAGCGAGATGTTGGTTTTACCGGTTGTTGATGAGTAACAGCTGTGAATGATCACAACGCGCCTCAGCAGCCACGTCACAGGAGAACAAGTGAACAGTGTCCCAATGTCAAGTCAGCTAGAGTCCTTACCAGTGCCCAAACCTGCATACACATTCTCAACATCGGGAGATTGGGAACAAATTCGCCGAGCATCACCCGCAGCCGGCTACAGTGATTGGGAGCGCCGCTCTAATTTGCCCGTATAGAACGTTGCGTCGCATTAGTTCCGCTTTTGGCGCTCGCGTGTAAAATCTAAATAAATGTATACTCAGGGGCGAAAATCTCATCTAAATGTTGGGGGGGACAATAAACATAAAATTTTTCAAGAACAATTTTTGAAGGGGACACCAATAATACAGGCAAAATTGTACTTGCAAGGAAATGGGTACAGATAGAAAACGTTTCTCTTTCTCTATGAACGGACGCAAATTTAATTTTAATACATATGAATGCAGAGGTGAAAAGAGTAATACAATTTTCTACTTAAGTAATAGTAAAGTTACTTTAATAATATTTTACTTAAGTAAAAGTAAAGTTACTGGTCTAAAAATCTACTCAAGTAAAAAGTCATTTTAATTTTAAGAGTTACTTTTTTACAGCGGGGAGAGGTTTCTAGTATAGTTCACAAAGGAAGGATATATACATCTCAAACTATGTTTTTAATTGTAAACATCTCTACAATTAAAGTGCAATAACAAATGTTAATAAAATAAAAAGCTTTTTATAACTAAGAAACATTTATGGAATTATTTAATGATTTTTACAGGTGAGTTATGCACTTTTGAAGCAAACATAATATGAGGTCAGCAGCTAGTAAATACAATCATTATATGAAGGTTGTAATTGATGTATTGCTGGTAACATACATTGTTATTAAACTATATACATAAATGAACATATAATGAGATGAGTGCCATGGCTATACACTATACATCCTTTACACGTTTATTAGCTCCCAGACCTGTGTACCTGATGTCTTTCAATCTATCTCTCTCGCGCTCTCTCTCTCTCTGCAATGTCTAATGATCTGCGCATTCTCGAGGACGTTCTCAAGTTGTTTGACTTGACGCGAAGCTGCTAGACCTCGGAAGATAATGCGCATGTATTAAAAATGCATCGTGCAAATTAGCGGTTAAACACGGTCGGCAATTCTCAAACTCCGTACTCAAGAGCATGAACCCTACCTGAATGAAACAATCGCTTTGCGTCAATGACCAGGGGTTTCTTTCGTAAGAATTGAATTGAGGGTCTGCATTAGCCTGCGCCTGTCTCGTCCCTCTCCATGGTTCTTTTTGCGCGTTCCCCCGCCCATCAATCAATCATCCGACCGTGGCGCGTCTTTATCACCTTACTTTTTTATTTATTTTTACTCAGTAACGGATATGATTTAACATGTAGCGAAGTAACCAACAATACTTTAAACATACTTAAGTAAAAGTAAAGTACAGATTTTAAAAACTACTCAAAGTAAAAGTACACAAAAAACTCAGTTACAGCAAGGTGAGTAAATGTAATTTGTTACTTTCAGCTCTGCCTTACCTCTGCATGAATGCATAAAAATGTTTTCTTGATCGTTTATCTGCTTCTGTTCTCAGAAAACGAAATATGTTCATGTTTATATGTCAAAATAGTCCAGTTTTAAAACATATGAGGATAAACTGATAAGTGATGGGAAACGTTGTATTGTATATAGCTTATTAACGCGTCGGCTCCGTACACTTCTCTACCACCGGAATGTGTGGTGGTGAGGTAAAAGGGGCGTGGGCAGTGGACCAAACCACTGTGAGGCAAGGGAGGGGGAATCCAAATATTTAAAACGTTTTTTTGTTGTTGCTCCGTTTGCATTTGTATTGTTTCACTTCTTACACAACTAGTTTAAGTATTATAAATCATTAAATTATTTTCAATACACATATTCTAATGATAATTTAGGGGGGACAACCCTCAGATAGGGGGGGTCCTGTCCCCCCCGACCCCCCCGGGATTTCCGCCCATGTATACTTTTTTATTTGGTCAGCACGGGGTGGCCACGGGGGTGGCCAGGGACATGTCTACAGAGGCACGGGCCACCCTTGGCCTCCGTGTAGAACCGCCACTGTGCGTGTACAGTATACTAGTACTTTAAATCATACTGAACTGTATATGTGTTCAGTGTATGGTCAGGGTTACGCCTGGAGTCCCTCTGCACTTCTAGTCTCAGTGGGAGATACAGTGGTTTGGCGCTGGGAAGCTCCGGCTTTTGTTTCTGATGTGGGCTACAGGGTCTTCAGTGTGTCCAGTCCCAGCAGTACTGAATATGATGGCATTGTCTTCAGTAGTGGAGACACCAAAACCGCCAGAGGTACAAAAACTATATCACCACTTATCTCACAATCTATCTTGTAACATCAGTCATTATATTTAAATTTTTTGTTTTGTTTTGTTTTGTTTTGTTTTTAACAATGGTCTATCCAAATTTCTGTATAAAGTGCTGTTAATTGGTTCCACCAGGAAAATATCGTTTTTGTTAAAAAATTCTATTTAGAGGAAATATAATGCAAAATAATTCACACATACAAGGTAAAAACCTTAACGTGCATAAACAATTCTTCGTTACATCTTGAGAAAAGTTTTGGCAGAAGTTTTAAAGTTAAGGTAAACAAAACTCAAGGTGCCTATTTATGCCAGCATAATTATACACCAGCTTGCCAGTCATTGTATATAATACAATGTGTGATGTGCTATACGAAACCCATAAAGCGATAATCATTGAATTATAAAATACCATTTGCGGTATGCATTCCAGTAAAGGAAATAAAGAGGACAATACGTGTTGATGACCAAATGTCAGTTTGTTTGAGGGGGGAAATCTGACACTACTTTTCTTTGTGTTTGTGTTTTACCTTAAAGGTTTTTTCGGATATCGTTTCACATCTCCTGGAGTTTATTACTATAGCAGTGGTTACATTGACTCCAGTAACCAGAAGACGCTACAGGGCGTAGTCACCGTCAGGCCGCTGGAGGAGAAAACGGTTGGGCTTCAGGTGTCTATAGCTGGGATAACAGCCTCTGTGAATTTAGGTACAATAACAACATTTAATGTTAAAGCTGTAGCATGTACAGACTACTTTTTTATTTTAGTAGCATCAACAAATATAATTGTTTTAACAAATAATTCCTAACAAAACAACCAATCTTCATTTTACTTATCCACAGCTTCAAGACAAATAAACTCATCTGAGTCTGAGTGTGTGGGCACAACTGACTGTGTCCAAGATCAGCTGGAGACTTCTGATGGTCTGTACTTCAGTTTTACTTCCTGTGCCAGTCCCACTGTAGAAAAGATTACTCCTGACCACGGTACCACACATGACATCATCAACATCCTGGGATCTGGCTTCAGCAACACGGCCTGTGCAAATGAGGTGAGATTCAGATGTTGAAACTAACCTAGATTTTTTTTTTTGATCCAATCATCAGAGGTTTTTTAAGTATTATGTTTATTTTTATTATTTAAATCTCATTATGTCTCATCACTATTGTTTGCTGCAAAGATGAATTTATACATACTATTTGGAAAAAAACTAAATTAACTTTTTGGGTTTTTATTTGGCAACCAAAGGTCAAAGTTGGAGGTAACCCGTGTCAAATCATCAACAGCACCTCCACTGAGATTAACTGCAGACTCAGTCCTGACTCAGGTGGTCCATTGGGCATCCCCCTTCCCATAACCGTCCGGGTCAACAACCTGGGTACAGCCATCATGACAATGCCAAAAGAGTATGACCGCAGATTTGTGGTTGTTCCTGTGGTTGATTCTGTCTCTCCCTCTGTGGGCAGTACGACCGGCCACACACGTCTCTTCATCTCAGGTTCTGGTTTCTTGAATGCATCTGTTATGGTAGCAAACGCTCCATGTGACGTGGTTTTCATGAACTACTCCCATGTGGTGTGCGACACCTCACCATCTCAGGCTCGCAGGGGAAGTGTTGTGGTTTACGTTAACAGCATCTTTTCCTCTTGCAGTTCTGATTGCATGTTTCAATATTCTTCATCTATTGCACCAGTTGTCTCCAGTGTGTCACTTGACTCTGTTACTGGAAACTCTACTACTGTTTTAATCACTGGCAGCGGCTTTGGGAACAATACAGCTGATCTGAGAGTATCTGCAGATGATATTACACTACAAGTCACAGGGGTTACAGATAACAACATCACACTTTTAGTTGGTGCCCTGCCCGCTGGCACACATACCCTACAGGTAGTGGTCATGAGCAAAGGTCTCGCCACAGGAATCTTCAACCTGACCAGCACACCACAGGCCACCATCCAACCAACATCAGGAAGCATTGGTGGAGGAACTCCACTGTTGATTGAAGGAAATGGCTTTGTGGAAGGAAACACCACTGTGATGTTTGATGGTACCCTCCCATGCTTGATTTTGGAAGTGACCCCAGACACAGTGAAATGTTTGACACCTCCTCATCCAAAAGGACTTATGCAGGTGGATATTTGGGTGTTTAACGTTCACTACCCACGTCAACGTTTCAACTACTCTACTGAACAAACTCCAAACATCACCTCAGTGAGCCCTGTAACAGGTAAGACTTATGTCCTACAGTTATAAATTAATCCTTAATGAGGATTACATCTGTAAGCAATCAGACTTACTGTATGATGTTCACCAAGTAGAGACTATAAAACTTGTAAAAAAAATCCCAAGCATAATGTAGGAAACATAATATTCATAATAACAACACCTATTCGTCACAGGTCCTGTGGGAACAGAGATCACTGTGTCTGGTTCAGGGTTTGGCACAGATGCAGCGCTCATCTCAGTGGAGATTGATGGTGTGGATTGTGATGTGACATCCATTACAGACACACAGTTACTGTGCACTGTTGGGGAACACGCAGGAGGGACGTTTCCAGTTATGTTATACCATCAGGTCAAAGGTCATGCCTTGACACAGTCTGTCTTCAGCTATGAACTGCTGCTGACAGGTGTCACACCAAATGAAGGTAATCACTTTCTCTGCTACTGTATATCGTATTTACAATGTAATGTATCTCAATTTTCATCTACTGTAAATTCAAGATTTTAAACAGGAAGTATAAAGTTTATTAAAGTTTTTTTTTTTTACAAATCAAGGTGTATTCAGCCCTAATCCTGTTAATAATTTTGTAAATTGTTGGGCCTACAGTAAATTACTTTAATTGGTAACACCTAAGAAGAAGACAATTTAAGTTGAAAAAAAATGTTTAGGTGTCATCAATTGAAGTAATTTTTAAGTTCATCCAACTTTTTACAGTAAAGGCAATTTTGACATTGCGACCTTTATATAATTCATATAAGACTATATAGCAACAAGACACTAACCCTTGTTCTGTATTACTTTAGGAAGCTATGCTGGAGGAGCTGTTGTTGCCATTCAAGGTTCTGGATTCGACCCAAACTCCACCAGAGTCCTCATTTGTAATAGAGAGTGTAACGTAAACGTGCAGATCTCCACATCTACCCAACTGTACTGTGAAGTCCCGTACAACAATGGTATTCATTACTTTCCCATTAAACACTGTAGATTGTATGTGCCCTGAAATAAATTTGTACTATAAAAATGTTTTTCTGGGAATACTAAAAGTCAATAATTTGGTGTAAACATTACAGTTGGATGGAGATCACTTAAAAACAGATCTGTTTGAATCAATACATACCATACATGTTATGTTTCTCTTGCAGGAAATGAAACAGATCGGGTCTGTGAGGTTGTAGTGATGAATGGAAATAACAAAGTCAACCTCACAACCGGCTACACATACAGATCCTCTTTAACCCCTGTTATCAGTGCTGTCACACCACGCAGAGGGGGAACAGCCGGAGGCACCAGACTCACCATCACTGGATCAGGCTTCAGGTGCAAACTCATCTTATTTACTTGTCATACAAAGCAAAGACAAGTTACTTCTATAAGAGATCTTTAATTTTATGTAAAGCAGTTACACATCATTTTAAACGTTTCTTAATTGCAAATACTTTTAAAGGCTCTAGTGCTGGTTATATTTTTTAAGGAGTTAATTCTAAACTTCTCTTTCTTTCCTTGTCTAACCTTTAGTGCAAATGCCAGTGAAGTTGCTGTGACTATTGCGGGATCTGTCTGTGATGTTGAGTCAGCCAATGGGACACAGATTATTTGTGTGACCAATGCTCAACCAAAATCCCAAGAAACTAAAGTGCGAGTCCTGTTTGGAAACAGAGGAATCGCCAGAATGGTAACAGAATATTTAATAACAGATAGTTGGCCCATCCTAAATAAAAAGGAACTACAAACTAACCAAGAAGGTTTATGATACCTGAAGATCAGCCAAAATCTATTAAGCTAATTCTTGATCACACTAAAAGTAACTAACTACATTTAAATATGAGAGATTCATAAGCCAATAATTGATATCAGTTGATAAAAGCAATTTTTCACACTTTCAGCAAATAATTTAAAAACAGCCGATAGTCATTGCAGATATATCCTGTCAATCAAAAGAGAACAGGAAAATGCAATGAATTTGAACTCTGTGTATAGAAAATGTAAAGAAACATTAGTAGTTTAATGTTCAGTATTAATGGTCATTATATGAATGAATAGCATTCAGAAAATATAATCTTCAGAATTTAGTTAATGCAAGTTAATATAACCAACAAACTATCAGTATCGGCAGAAATCAGTCTGAATAGTCGCATCTCTAGTTTCAACCATTGCTTGAGATGTTTCTTCTGTTTTTCAGGATCATGCTGATTTCTTCTACATTGACGTATGGTCATCTCGTTATACATGGGGTGGAGACTCACCTCCTGAGAAAGGCACATTTGCTGTAATCACACCTGGTCAGACCATCCTGTTGGACACCAGCACCCCTGTCCTAAAGATGCTCCTCATCCAAGGTATGTTCATTTAGATAAATACAACCTTTATAAATCTATGGCATGAAAAACTATATTTTACAGTCCAAATAAGAGTACAACATAATAAGAGACACTAGATCACAAAGACAACCAATCATGAAACATGACTACTTTTCTAAAATATGATTGGAATTAATACTTAGCATTATAATAGTGTAAAATGTAGGACCGTACGATCCTGAAGTTAAAGTAACAACGTGTGTTTTAAATATGAATTAGATGATTTAAAGGAGACATATCATGCTAAATCCACTTTCTTAGCTCTTAAATGCATTTTGTTGTATATTTGTAGTGTTTAGAAGACAGCTATAATAATGAGGAATTCAGACCCAAGCATTGCAGTTTCGCTTTATATAGACCACAAATAGATGATTTATATGTAAAAAGGACAGATTTAAAAGCATGATATGTCTGCTTTAACAGTTGCCAGGTACTGTAGTCCTAGCCAAAAAGTTGTTTAAGGCTATTGGGGGAAGTGGGTGAGACATTATTACCATGCCCAAGTACTGTAATAATCGTAGGCTATCTCACCAATACATACTATTCATCAATATCCTTATGAATGTTTTATCTCCTTTAAGGTGGACGGCTGATTTTTGATGAGGCAGATATTGAGCTACAGGCGGAGAACATTCTGATCACAGATGGTGGAGCTTTACAGATCGGGACAGAGCAGCAGCCCTTCCAGCATAAGGCCATCATTACACTGCATGGACACCTGAGATCTAAAGAACTTCCTGTCTATGGCACCAAGACCCTGGGTGTCAGAGAGGGAGTGCTGGATCTGCATGGTATGCTGCTTGTTAAGTAGAGTGCTTACGGTTTCATCTAAATATTATCCTAATTGTAAGAACACTTTAAACATTTCTAAGTGTCTTAGTATTTATTCTGTGTATGTCACCTACTGTCTGCTTTAATAATGACAGCATGTACCTGGGCTGGAATGAACTTAGGTTCCTCACAAATATAACATTTTAAAGATCCATATAATGAAGTCAAAAAGGCCCTACGGTTGACTTCAAAGCAGTGCTAAGTTTCCTTGATACAGACAACATAGTGTGTAAAATCTGTTTCTCCAGGAATCCCAGTACCTGTACCATGGACTCATCTTTCCCAGACAGCACAGAATGGCTCCAGTACTCTCACACTGATGGATGCTGTCAACTGGAAAACTGGAGATGAAATTGTCATTGCTTCAACAGGGGACAGGTACAGTATAAATGCACTCCTAATGATTTTAGGCTGATTTAACTGAAAAACCACATATTTCTGTCCAATGATTACACATGACTTCTACTCATTAAAATCAACTCAAACCATCAAGTTTGTTTCTTGAGCTGAATAAAAAACACTTCACAGGTTGTTTCAGCTATAGCTCATGCATTAAGGTTTGGCAAGTTCCTCACAACAGAGCCCCTCCCAAAGAGAATTGTCACATTTCTAGATTCTTCCTCATACCATTGTACTGTCTTGTAAAATGTATTCTTTGGTTTTAACAGCAAAAAGTACCATTCCTTTGACTGAACATGTTTAATTTATGAGCTTTTTCACGTCACATAATTTGATTTAAAAATAGACCAAATTATATGAATCCACAGTCATAGCCAGAGAGAGAATGAGTTGAGAAGAATTGCCGCAGTTTCGACTGATCGCAGGACCCTCACACTGACCGAACCCCTGACCTACACTCATCTGGGTGTGTCTGTCACTTTGGCCAATGGGACTGTTTTTGAAGCAAGAGCAGAGGTGGGACTTCTTACCAGAAACATTGTTGTCCGTGGATCCAACAACCAGGAGTGGAATGATCTGATACCAGCTTGCCCTGCTGGATTTGACACAGGTGTGGATGTTTGTTGTCTTGGACAGAAATAAGTCATTACTATTTGACAAGCTCACACAACATTAAATCTATTCATACATTCACATTTTCTTACAGGGGAATTTGCGGTGCAGACATGTTTCCAGGGGAGATTTGGTGAGGAAGTAGGAAGTGATGAGTTTGGTGGTTGCATCATGTTCCACCCACCACAACCAAACCAAAACCTGGCAATAGGCAGAATTGAATATGTTGAGGTAACAGTTTGAAGAATGAGTGTACACAAATCCAAATGATTTAGGAACTTTAGGAGAAGTCTTTTTGAATTACATTACATCAAGGGATTATTTTTGTTATTGCCCACCTTTCTTTAGGTTTACCATGCTGGACAGGGGTTCCGTCTGGGCCGCTACCCGATCCACTGGCATCTAATGGGTGATGTTCAAAATAAGTCGTACGTGCGAGGCTGTGCCATACATCAATCTTACAATCGTGCTGTGACCATCCGCAACACCCACAACTTACTGGTGGAGCGTAATGTCATCTACGATATTAAGGGTGCTGCTTTCTTTATTGAAGATGGCATTGAGACCGGAAACATCTTGCAGTACAATTTGGCCGTATTTGTAAGACAGAGCACAAGTTTGCTAAATGATGATGTGACTCCAGCTGCATACTGGGTAACCAACCCAAACAATATCATCAGACATAATGCCGTGGTTGGTGGGACGCACTTTGGTTTTTGGTACCCCATGCCCTATCGTCCTGATGGTCCATCTTATGATGCCAACATCTGTCCGAATAAAGTTCCACTTGGAGAGTTCTTCAACAATACTGTGCATTCACAGGGCTGGTATGGCTTGTGGATCCAAGAGTATTTCCCTGTGCAGAATAATCCATGCTATTCCAGTACACCAGCCCCAGCAGTCTTCCGCCGCCTGACCTCCTGGAACAATGAGAAAGGTGCTGAGTGGGTGAATGTTGGAGCTGTGCAGTTCAGTGAGTTTCTCATGGTCAATAATGAAAAAGCAGGAGTGGAGACCAAGAGAATCACATGGGACTATGTCAGTGGATGGGGGCTGGAAGGAGGTGCAGCCATGGTCAACAGCACAATTGTGGGACATGTGGATGAGCTGGGACTGGGAAATGATTACTGCACCACACATGGTATTGTTCTGCCTCTGGATGATGGTATGAGTGTCATCAACACCAAGTTTGTGAACTTCAACCGGTCAACATGCGCAGCTGTCAAGGTGGCAGAAATCATTGAAACCTGCACATCCCACTGTGGAGGCTGGAGCGCAAAATTTAGTGGGATCCGATTTTATCAGTCACCCAATAAGGCCAGGTTCAGATGGGAGCACGAGGTGGTGCTGGTAGATACCGATGGATCCCTGACAGGTACAGTTCTCTAGATATTATTTCAAACTAGGAGACGCATAATTCAGGTCTATTACTACTACTAATAAGCCAGATGTGTTTATTGATGATTGAAATATCTAAAATGTCTATTATTTGGTATTCCTCCAGAGAAATGGTTGGGGGTTAGGAATTTAAAGACTGGAATATGTGTCTATCTCTCTGTCTGTCTCTGTCTATCTTGGTCATTACGTCACTTTCACTTCACAGATTAAACTAGACAAGCTTCTGAGTAACATTTTCTTGTTATTTTAATAAAGGCAAAGTTAACTCTAAGGTGGTGCCAATGAGTAACCTGCTCGACCCAACTCACTGCTCTCAAGTAGCAGATTGGAGTGTTGGTGTTCCTGGAGCAGTTTGTGATAACACCATTAACTTCAATCGGCTGGTTTTCTACAGTCCCTCACCATATTCACTTTGGTATAACAAAGTGAATCTCACCAACTCCTTTGGTAGGTTGAAATTCAACTTTTGGGATTATTGAGATATAAAGATTTGTGTGCATTTGTCAGATGTCTTACTTAATTTACTCTGCCTTCATGTAATTTGTAATGATTTACACTAAATCTCCCTTTAGGGTCATGTGTGTTACCTTTCCTTTATACACTTGTGACACAATCATATGGCTGGATGGCATTGGTGCCTTCAAACCAAACCTACAACTGGTACTTTGAGCGTGGTTCCCAAGTCACCAGCATCTCATATAGTGGAATGATCTACGGCTTTAAGGTAAAGTGTGTGCACTACACAACAGTTATAATTTGATGTGCAATCAAGTAACAAAATAAAAATTTTGTCATCATTTACTTATCATCATTTTGTTCCAGACCCATATGCTGTTGTTTATTGTATAAAATATTTAAAAGTCAGTAGCGTAACGAGCCAACACCGGGCCCCTAAGCAGGATTATCAAGGCGGGCCCTTTACTACAGCACGTGATTACGCAATGTCCACAAGCAGGCTACAATGAATGGGACAGGACAGTATCATAGAGACATGAGATGACTAACAAAATCAGAAATAGCCTACACGCACCACAACAAAAACATAACATCGGTGACAGCGCACCATAACATATGAAAAAACACTGCTGGTGACAGCACACTATAACATATTGTTACTCACTGCTATGACTACACACACATACACCTAGGTCTAAATACATATAAAAGATGCTCACTTACATTATAGGCTATAGCGTTACATTATAACCACATTATAATTTGTAGAGGCATTTTCCGGGCTTCAGTTCTGGATGGCATGATGCACACAAACTTCAGACAAAACACAGCTCAATCATTACATATGTAGGATCGATCCATACCGTTAAAAATCATTTGTTTACTTACTGCTGCGCTTTGTGCTTTGCTTTAGGTGTCTGGTGTAGTGTTTGGGTATTTAAAGCGTTATCATTTCTTGTTTGTGCTAAGAAACAAAAAGATACAAACCAGCCGATTTCAAACGTGCACAGAAACTCTGGGCTGTGATTGGTTGGGCTCTATCGCTAGCGGTGATTTCATTGGGCGATGGCTTGTTCGACTTTATGCGCTGCAAGAATTGATAGCCGGGTTACGTCAAACTACCGCGAGAGTGATTCGCGAAACCATACGGAGGAGTTTGCTTTTAAATCGCTCTCGCGGAACTTTGACGTCATCCGGCTGCCTATTGAAAACCCGTGAGAAAGCCTGGGAACAGCGGATAGCAGCGATTATGTGATAGGGCCCGCCGGCTGTCAATCAAATTCTTCCAGTCGGGCGGGCCCCTGATTGGTCCGGGCCCGTAAGCAACGCTTACCCTGCTTACCGATAGTTACGCCCCTGTTAAAAGTAAAATATTTAAGCAGCTTTAATATTTAAAAGTAAAACTAACCAAAATAATAAGTCTTTTATAAAATTTATTAGTCTAATTCTGTACCTCTTTCACTCCTTGACAGCCAGAGGATTATATCATTATGAATCACAACTTTACTCAAACGCCTGACTGGTTCCACATTATAGATTACCGAAATGGTTCCTCCCAGCCACTGGATCCTGCTGTGAATGTAAATGGAGACTGGTACTTTAACGAGTCTTCAAACAGCCTATATTACATGGGTAAAAATACTCATCCTTTCATATAAAACATTTGCCAATGTAATGTCAAATCATACAAAGCAAAAGTTAACTATGCTGCAGGCCTACAGAAAATGAAACATTTGTTATATTTTGACTGCAGTATCTGGAAGAGATCATGCAGCTAGCCGGAGGAGGAGGCACAGTGTGGACCGGTCGCTTAAAGACAGATATATAGACTTGTATGTGTATCAGTGTTACTATCCAAAGTGCATTACACCAGATACAACAGATGGACCTCCAATTTCTCCACCATCAGACAATTTCACCTCTTTGCCCGGACAGGAATACTTCAAGTATGTTTTACAAGTGCACTTGCTCAGCACATTTTTTTGAATAGTACTATATGTTGTTAGACTTTATATGTTGTTTTTAAAATATATACAGCAGTGGATGTACTCCCTGGTCAAACACATCTTTCTGGAGATCAAGCCCTGAAAACAACTTTGCTGTACCACAAACAGGCTCTGATGTGGTGATTCCATTAGGTAAGCAACTTTACAAATCCTGTGCAGCAACAGTAAAAAGTAGTGATGCACCGAAATGAAAATTCTTGGCCGAAACCGAAAACCGAAAAAAGGAAACCAAGGCCGAAAAACCGAAACCGAAACACCGAAATAAATTATTATGCCAATTATTAGTACAATTGCATTTATGGCCATCACTGTGTACTAACTTTACTAGGGGTTTGTGACGGATAAAAAAACTCACAGTTCGGATCACATACAGTTTTTGAGGCACAGATCAGATTATTTTTCGGATCAGCAAAAAGCAGGTGGGAAAAATCTAATAAACAATAAAGAAATTGCAAACATTTATAAAAGAGAACAAAGTTGTACATTAATAAGGTCTGAAATTAGCATAGGGTACAGAAATCAAATTAAATGAATCATAACACAATCAATTAAATATATAATTATTTTTTAGAGCTATTTGTCTCTTTTTCATGGGTTGTTTGATTAACATTAATGACACAGACTTAAGTAGGTTAATCTGACTGTAATCTATGCATACACTTAAGACATAAACAAATGTTTTTATTAGAAAAAGAATACTGTGGAGAGAATTTTGTTTATATGTGCCCTGTCAATAACAGCGAGATTTTATGTTTGTTTTTTTTTAAACGCGTTTCTCTCGTATGTGCACTACCGAGGGCACTTAAACACATGCACATACAGAGACCGAGGGTGAAACAGCCCAAACAGCGCAACAGTCGCTCCACATAAAAACGTTACGTTGTATTTCATTGCTTTATTCGCCAAATGTATGTTAATGGATTACAGTATGAGACACATTAGCGCGACTCTCTCTAAAGTTTACACATCAAGACATGCTTAATCTTTGCAGATGCCTGCAAACAGCTCGACCGTGAGTGAAACCTTCTTGAGCACGAAAGGGAGGGGTGGGAGACGACTTATCACCGTGAGTGAAACCCAAGCGCTAGCGCACAGATGGGAGGGGCGCGGTTGACATTCATTTTCGGTTTACATTTTTGGCTGGATTTTTTATTTCGGCCCGAAACCGATAATGCCATTTTCGGCCGAAATTTTCGGCGACCGAAATTTCGGTGCACCCCTAGTAAAAAGGGCTGTTTAAGTAAAATGTTTCAAACCTAAAATAGAAAATAGACTTTTTCACAAGAAACATTTACATTTTAAATTACACAGGCATTCATCCAATGTGAATTTTAAAGTCAAGGTGGAGTGTCCCTTTAAGTCTTTATATACAGAAACAACAGAGTGCCGCAGGAATTACATATTTTCATAGTCCAACACGGAAGTTAGGTAGACACTGGTTCGCAAAAAAGCAGCCCATTAATTTTCCCCATAGATTTTCGGATAATTGCAAAAAAATAAACTCAAAACACAAAACCGTACATGTAATGTATAAACCAATAACTTTAATGTTCTTGATTTTTTCCCTTTTATGGTAAATATGAATTGACATTTTATATTACCTTGCTGCTTATGCACTAAAGGAAGACATGAATGGGTAATTTTTACATAATTAAATTCTTTGCTTGCATTTGTTTGTGTTGTGTGGATTTGCAGAATGTTCCAGAATTTGGTTTTGTTTTGAGGATTTGCAGTACGCTTCTCTATCTGGTTATGTTGTACGGATATGCCGTGCATGTGTTACAGTATGAGTTGATAAAGCTGTCATCTTAATTTGCTAGTGTTTTGCATGTTTTTTTATGTTTTCAGGGAAGTGTGTGATCGTAGACATTGATATTCCTTCCCTGAACAAGCTGACAATATTTGGAGTTCTGATGATTCCAGACACAAATAATGGCACGGCAAACATCAGTGGTTCTCAATATAACAACGTTGTTTTGAATGCCACATACATCTCCATTCAGGTAAGAATATACAGTAGATACCAAATTGCATCCTACCACTTATTTTAACTAAACACTGTCTAAGTGATAAATTAACTTACTGAAACATTACACTTTAAACAAGTGACAAAAGAAAAGTTCAGTAACAGAACATAAAATACACTTAATAAATACTAAAGTTACATTCTCAAGTCTAAAATATCTAATCCAGTGTTGCTTCTTTGGTAATTAAATATTGTTTTAACGATTTTATATATTTTTACTTTAAAGTAAATAAAGGGACTAATTTTACTTAATTTTGATAGTCCACTTCAGACGTTCTGCTAACTATAAGTAACTACATGTCTGCATATATTATTAGCAAATATTAAGCAGACAATCTATCAATACTTTTTTGACTGGTAGTTGGCAAGAAGTTATTTACAGTCAGTAAAAATATCTAAAGTGGACTATCGAAAGAAACGGTTGCTTACTTTTAATCCAGGGTGGCCGTCTGATTGCTGGATATCCTGATCAACCCTTCAGAGGTGAACTACAGATCATACTGAGAGGAAACCATCTCACACCTGACTGGTTGTTGCCTGGAATAAACCAAGGGTCTAAAGTGCTGGGTAAGGGCGTTATATAAAAGGTCACTATCATAGAGAATTTAGAGTTGCAGTCTTATAAATGTTGATATTTATAGAAACACTGCTGTTTTCCAGGTGTGTTTGGATCTCTTGATCTTTATGGCATGCCACACAATGTGTCTCACACTAAACTGGCCAACACAGTCCAGGCTGGAAACAACACTCTCTCTCTGGAGGAAACTGTTGACTGGAAGGTCAGATGTTCATCAAACATGATAAAACCGCACTTAAGAGAGCCTAAGACAACCATTTACTGTCGATCAATGTAAAATAGGCCTACTAAGTGTGATATAATTAAAGAAAATAATGAAAGGATAAAGAAATGCAATTAATTCATATAACAGTACCTTATATAACATATATCAATGTGCTCTCTATACGGTTTACTTTAAATGTGTTTTCCTCTTTGTTCGCATAAAACAATGCAAGCTTTGTGTTGACATTTTTTTACCTTCAGGTTGGAGATCAGATTCTGCTGTCCACCACCAGTTATGACCCATGGCAGACAGAAATCCGCACCATAAGTGCAGTCTCAGATGATGGCCGCACACTGATCCTGGACAGGCCTGTATCATACACACACATCGGTTAGTACTGTGCACTGAAACATTTTTAGCCCAGGACTAGGACTATGTCTTGGACAATTATTAAATCCACAATGGCCAATTGATAAGATGCTGTTGCAAACAGGTGTTGCTTTAGTGTAATCATTTTCTTTGATGAATAGAGTTTTGTGTTTTATTATTTGGTAACAATATAGGTATAACAAGATTAGGCACTGCTATTACTATGAGTAATGGAAATGTAACTTTCAATATGGCTATGGTCATATAGGACAAAGGTACAGTGTGCCAGGATCTTCTAGAAGCTATCAGCTTGCAGGCGATGTGGGTCTGCTGACCAGAAACATCAAGATCATTGGACAGGAGTATCCAGCCATGAACACACAGTCTTATGGAGCAAGAGTACTGGTGGGAACCTTCACAAGAAGAAATACTTACAGAGGTATAAAACAACTTAACACTATACTGACCAAATACTCACAATAGGGAGGAGGAGGTCTGGCTAAAGATAGAAAATCCCTTCAAACCTTTTGCAAACTTTCCTTAAATATCTAAATAGAACAAAGCATTGTAATCATGATAGGAATTAGGTTGTGATTGGATCTTGTGGACCCAGGGGGCAGCACCTCATGAGTGATTGGTTTGCATGCCTAAGGTGGGAGGTGTCTCTCAACATTGAGTGTACTTTGCTTAATTTATTGTTACACTTTATCATTGAATTATATTTGTATAAGTGTGAGACCATTGTACCACTTGCACCGAGACATTTCAAATGATATCAAGCAAGACCAGATTTAGATTCTTTGTACATGCAGAATGTAGCATTTCATATACAGTTTAGGGATGAGTTTTGGGGTCTTCTGGGCACCCATGCTGAGCTCTTTGGGGGGGTCCCTTTAGTCAGGATTTGACACCATCCTTACAGTACATCTTTAGTACAGTAAGTAAAACTTAAGCTCACCTGTGATATTATGTGTTACAGGAAAAGCTCAGATCAGAAACGTTGAGTTCTACCACACAGGACAGGAGGGATGGACCGACCCATCAGATCCACGTTACTCTCTGGCGTTTCTGAACCTGGGAAATGTGAGAAAACAAAATATTGATTCCCACACCTGACTTTTGTCTGTACACCAAATGCTTTGTTATGCATTGCAGTACTTCACTAAAATCACATGGTTATAACTGTTTAATAGGTGGCGAATGAGTCCTACATCAAGGGATGTGCTTTCCATGATGGCTTTGCTCCTGCTATTGGGGTGTTTGGAACAGATGGACTGAATATTGATGACAACGTGATCCAACACACTGTTGGAGAAGGTGTCTATACAGTGGCAACTAAACTGTTCAGTGCAAATATAAGTTAAATGGAGTACACTGAAATTGATTTTCTCTTTTATAATTTTTATTGTTTAGGAATCAGAATATGGGGCGATAACAGTGCTGTCCGGAGAAACTTGGTTACTATGACACTGTGGCCAGGATCCTACAATGGTGCAGTGGAGACTTTAAACACTGAGTGGAATGCAGCTATTGAGGTACTGTTTTCTTAAAGAAAATACTGTGATGTCTATACCACAGTACAGAAATTTAGACTATAAGAAAAAAATCACAGAAAAATAAGTATGTCTTTAAGACTTTTTGTTAGTGGCCAAAGAGAGAAATTAAGAGTTAAAGACAGACATTAACTACATAAATAATAATTACTGTTTGTGTTTTAGGTTAATGTAGCAACCAATGTGATTCTTGAAGGGAATATTGTTGCTGGTTATGAACGAGTGGGATTCAGAATTGATGGAGAACCTTGCCCAGGTATATAAGACTCTAGTGTATTTGTTTCACAAGTTATAGGTGGCTTTAATGAAGAGGTAGTCATAGTAGTCATAGTCACTGGTAACAATAAGGTTGTGTTTGTTAACATTAGTAAATGTTTACTAATGCTGATTTATTTTATGTCAAAAGGTTCAGGTTCAGTGGCTCAATGGAGTCAGAATGAAGCACATGGTGGTCTGTATGGAGTCTACATGAATAAAGACGGACTTGCTGGTTGCTCTCAAATTCAGGGGTTCACCGTCTGGAAGAGTTTTGATTTTGGCATTTACGTACAAGTATGAAATACATCTTTAGTACAGTATAGTGTATAGTGTCATATACATAGTGTTGTATAACTCAACACAAATTATGCTGTATAAAAATAAATTGTGTCCTCTCTTGACCTCCAGGTATCTATAAATGTGTACATATCTAATGTGACCCTGGTTGATAATGGAATGGGCATCATGCCTATAATCTACCGTCCTACATCTATCAGCCATGCATACTCAGATAAAACCGTCCGTGTACAGGTGAGGATCCACAGACTGGTTCAGTCGAAAATTATTAGATGTTAACAAAATATTATCACATATAATTTTGGCAATGAAAATTAAACCAGTATGGCAAAGTTACTGTAACTACCGGTAGATAGTTCTGAATATAATCAGGAATATTAATGTTTAGTTTGCACACCCGTTTGAATATCTTTCTTCTTTTTTCAGGATGCCCTGGTTGTGGGCAGCAGCCCTGATTTTAACTGTTTGGACAAACTGGCAACAACTGAGACCTACGTTGCACTCAGCAAAAGCCACAGGGCTCCACGGCCCCCTAAAGGTACAGAACTACAGAGATGATTAATAAAACAAAAACATTACAACAAATGTATGTCTTTTGACAATACTTGATGTTTTAATATCATTTTCAATTGATTTAATTTATGCTTTTGCTTCATAGCAAACTGGGGAACATTTAAGATAAAATATGATCTATACGGGGCGGTTTCCCAGACAGGGATTAGCCTAGTCCTAGATTAAAATAAATGTAGAGCTGTCCAATCTGAAAACAACTTGCACTGACATATACATCAGTGCCCTTTGTTTTGCCTCAAAATGCACACAATTATAATGTTTTTAGTAAGGCATATTTGTTAAAACTAGTTATATTTCCGAATTAAACTGACGCCTAGTCCTGGCTTAAACTATTCCCTGTCCGGGAAACCACCCCTACAATTATTACCAAAATCAACATTTAATTGTATGGAATAACTGACGTATTTTTTGTGTACAACAGGTGGCAGGTCTGGAGTTTGCTGGCCGACGTTTGAATCTGACCACAACCAAGCACCAACGGCATCTCACACTGGGCTTACAAGCTACAACGCCATAGCCGGTCTAATGACAGTCTCTGGTGAGACATCTCCAAATTCACATATGAAATTGGTTACAAGCTGGAAAAATTGACAATCATCATGTTCCTGTCCCTAGATACAACATTTGTTGGGTTCAGGAATGTTTGTTCCACTGAAAGAAATTACATGTTCATGACCAACCCAGGAAATGAGGACCTACAACATCCAATCAGTGTTGAGAGGATCTCTAAGATAGACAGCACTGAAGAATCTCTAGCGTTCATTCATAATCCTGATCTCAGGTAAACTGAAGGCTTACTGTTCATCAATTATCGCTTTGACATCATTTAGTTATTGCAGGCATTCCAAACAGAACAATATAAAGTAATTTAACTTCTTACCTTCCTACATCTTTCTTTGCTCTTACTGTAGTAAAGTGAACCCATCAGCCTGTGTGGACATGGACTGTGATGCTAAGAAGAAGACTCTGTTGAAGGATCTGGATGGAAGTTTCTTGGGTGCAGTAGGAGCAGTGGTGCCGTATTCAGAGTACGAGTGGAACGGAGACCCGCGGCATGGATTGGGTGATTACCGCATCCCTAAAGTCATGCTCACTGCTCTCAACGGCAGCCGCATACCTGTCAATCAAATAGCTCCTAATAAAGGTAAACCTGAGATTTCTTCATTATTTACATTGATGTTAGAGACTTAAGAACCATAAGCAATATTTGATCATTGTTGTATTTAACATCTCTATCTATGATGTGTGTGTTTTACCTGTACAGGTGTGATCAGAGACTCTTGTACATACATGAACACCTGGCAGAGCTACAAGTGCTTTGGACTCAATTATCAGATGCTGGTTATTGAAAGTATGGACGCAGACACAGAGACAAGACGTCTTTCACCCGTGGCCATCCTGGGGGACGCTTATGTAGATTTACTGAATGGTATAAACAACTAACACATTCATGTCAGGGTGCAGTCAAATCATCTTGTCATTGTGAATGTTACTGTATTCCTTCATTTTAAACTGTGAACGTCTTATTTCTCTCATCTCAGGCCCACAAGACCACAGCTGGTGTACAGGTTATGCCTGTAGGAAGAGAGTCTCTCTGTTTCATAGCATTGTGGCCACCAATAAGTCCTTTGATATCTATTTCACCAGCACAACACCACAGAAGCTGAGACTTATGATGCTCAACGCTAAAACTACTGAGGTTTGTCTGTTAGATAGACACTACAATAAACACACAACATCTAGAGGACAACTTTCCTTAATCTTACACACTAAGAGAAGTTTCCTAAAGTTATGAAAATATTATTCAGAATTTTCTGCAAAGGTTTAAAACATCACTTTGTTTCATGTTTTAAGAACATTTGTGCTTGGTTTTAAGAAATGTTCAGCAAAACATAGTAAAAGTTTAAGAAAACACACCACTATGGCATCATCCTTGTAGACAACTGTACATTTATTTCCATATTTGCTATATAGCACCAAAACTGTTGCTTTGGATTGTAACCATAGAAGAACCGTTTTTAGTGCCATATAGCACCGGTGAAGCACCTGTGTAGAACCATAAAGGGGCCATATAGCACCTCTATAGCACCACATATGGTTCTACAAAGCACTATATGGTTCTACACAGGTGCTTCACTGGTGCTTCACCGGTGCTATATGGCACTAAAAACGGTTCTTCTGTGGTTACGATTCAAATCAACAGTTTTGGTGCTATATAGCACCGTTTGTTTTTTTTAGTGTATGCATTAACCTGCACTTCTTTTCTTTACAGGCTGTTAGGGTGGCTATATTTTACTCAAACCCTCAGCGGTTAGACGTGTATGTAAACGACAATTTTGTTGCTCCAACTAATGCTCAATGGAATGAAGGTCACACCGATTACACACCGCTTGAGCCGACATATCCAGGTACAGTACAGTAATAGAGTTTAATACAGCTTTCCCACAGGCTTGGGAGTAGGGTTGCAAATTCCAGGAATTTTGGAAACTTTCCATGTAAATTACACAGGAATAAATGTGAATTGTGGCACACAAATGAGGATGAATCAGATCTAAATATTTACAAGAAAAAAAATCTTTAATTCCTGGATTTTTTTTAACTTGGAATATTTTCTACATTACTGAGCTTTGCAGCCCTACTTGGAAGATATTTTTATTTAATTCAAAATAACTTACAATTACAAAAATAAAAAGGTACAACACAAAATAAATATAACATTTTCGATTCTGCATGGTTTAGTTAAACAAGCCAAACTGTGACACTGACAGTCTATTATACAATATTTGTATAATAGTCACATTTCCTTTCTTCTATTAAAGCGCAATAGATGCTATTTAAAACATACTCAAATCTTATTAGGAATGGCATCATAGTAGGCTACACATACCAAGATATTTGTAGCATTTATGTGCATTTTTTCAAATCAATTATTCGATATAAAAAATCCCCGATAAAGTTTCCTTATAAAAAATCATACCTGAACAACACATCAGCGTTTTTCATTCAATCCTATCTGATTTCTCTCTTCATTCTTCAGGTCAATATCTTCCAAGTTTTAATTCCAATCACGGTTCCAACTTCTTTGACCCAGACTACAATATGTTTTACATACTTCTTCGTGGCTCACAACCGGTCCAGATCCGCACTTCTCCGCTTCTTTTCGTGGCCTTCAACCTCCCGGCCATGACTGAGGACCAGTTCTTTGGACCTAATCTTGTCAGAAATCTGGCTGCATTCCTCAAAGTACCACCGAATATGATTCGAATCACCAAGATCATTCGTGAGGGCAGCAGTGCACGAAGACGGCGTGCGACTGGACTGACGGTTGAGATTCAGATCAGTCAGCCACCCATCCAGAGCATCAGCACCAACAACACAAACAACATCGACAACACCACCAGCACCAACAGCACCACCAGCACCACTGGTAAGGCCAAACAATGTCAATTATTCATCAATTTAAATGTAAGATTTCTTTAAAATGCCTAAAATACCATTTTGAACCTCTGTAAAGACGACCAGCAGTTTTCGGTTCTGAAGAGCATTGCTAATGACCTGGGCCGTGCTGCTGTATCAGGCAATCTGAGTCAATCCATCGGCTTCAATGTGTCTTCTCTGAACATGATCACTCCTCCACCCCCTTCCAGTGACCCATCCTGGAGTCAAGTAAGATATTTATTAGCTCATGATATCAAACTCACTAATGGTGCATTTTATAATAATGCAAGGTAGCAGTGGGAATTTAAAAAAAACTGACACAAGTAGCTATTAAAAACTCATTACATTGAATTTGGTTTTGATTGCAGAATGATTATTATATTATATATTACAACAAATTCAAACTTAACCTATACTGTGTCCAAGAAATGTAATATGAAGCACAAAAGGGCTACATCATGCACCCTATAGATTAGTATACTGTCATAAATTGTTTATATATAGTAATAATAAAGCACACCACACTGTTTTATTTATTTTACCTGTGTTTGATAAGGTGGCCACTCAGGAGGTGACTCGTGAAGACCCGCAGGTGGTGTCAGTCAGCACAGTGTCTTCACTGATAATTGTGGTCCAACCGGTGGCTGCGTTGTACCCTGGACCCCTCAGCGTGCAGCCCAGCATCATGGCTGTGGATGCAGAGGTCAGTACAGGACTTTTGCTAAGCACCAATCATACTTTAGCATGTTGTTATGAATGAGCTGTGCACATAATAGACATCAGTGATATGGAGCGTTTGCAATGCATGTTTGACCGAGCCACAGTAACCATCATAAATTCATGATCAATTAAGAAACTGCATTTTCATTAATTCCACAATATTTTCTGGTGTGTGCCATATCTGTTTTCAGGGTAACTGTGTGTCTGTGGGTGTGACGAGTTTAACAATCTCAGCTGTACTCAAAGATGCTAATGGAAATCCAGCAGAGGGACTTTCTGGAAACACCACCATCCTGTTCAGTGGCTGCTGGGCAAATTACACAGACCTCAGCATCTTAAACACTGGTGAGTCAAATCATTTCACTAGAAGAAATGTCTTTTGATTTTAATCATCATCACCTAAAACAGCAATATTTGGATAGTCATCTGTACAAATAAACTATGTGTTATGTTGCAGTTCCTTACTTTATTTACTTATTAATTACTATTTACTACTAAGCTAATTCTTTCTTGCATGTGTCAAGATTTTCTGGGTAACTAAGTTGTCATCTTCTTTCTCTCTCTTTATTTCCTACAGGTGTAAACTTGACATTATCATTCACTTTAAGTAAATGGAATGCAGGTTCGAGATCATTTACTGTCAGAGCGGTTACAACCCCTACAAATCTCCCAGTTCCACCGAACACAACTTCCACAACTCTTACTACTAACGTTGCCACCACGAGCTCCAGTCCATTTATCTCATCACCATCTGTGTGTCTGCTTGTGCTGTTAACTGGTCTACTCCTCCTGTTCAGACAAACTTAGAACCCGAAATCAACAATGTGCCTTCTCTGTTAGCCCTAAAATTCATAATTATTATTATTACACATATATCTCTGTTATTTTCTCTTAATCATGTATACAATCATTTATTTAATAATCATGATGTCTAAGCTATTTCTGAGAGCTTAGACCAGCGTTCTCTAATGTCAAAAGTAAATTTAATGTATTTAAACTTTAATATTTAAATAAATATTAATATTTCTCTATAATCAACTATTAATATTTGTATGCTGTATATGCCTTATATATACAATAAAAATTATCAGAATGCTTGTGGTGGTTGTTCTTTTGGACAGCAAGATAAAAGTGGAAATCAGAAATCAGGTGCTGTTATAATAATCTGTTCACACTCCACCTGCAGGGTCATGAACCTGTCACTCATTCACCTTAAAGTAAAAAAATATAATTATCACTGATTCTTGAAACTTTGGCAAAAACATCTCCCACTAAGAAAAGTGCTAATTCTGTTGAAAATTTATAACATTTTCATGAAGAAAAAAATCAATATTATAATCTGGGGGTCCTTTGCACTGTAAGGTTCTTTTATGGGTTTATTTAATTTTTTTATTAATTTAATGATTATATGCTGGCCCATTGCCTACCAAATCAGTTGTCCTTGGTATATTTATTATTTTGTGATTGCTCAAAATGTGTCCCACACATATAATATATCACTCAAGCTCCTGTGTGTTTGCTATTTTCTCTTAAACTTGTTCATATTTTTGGACACTGCCACTGTGACAACCTTAACATGTCAACACCGTGATCTTTGTATAAAAAATATTAGATTAGATTATGAAATAAATGTATCATTTTTAAGAAGAGGTCTGAAGTAGCTAGCAACAGAGAGGAAACGAGATTGCTAATGTGAACAACTCATCTATTTCATGTGAAAGAGTAGGTTTTTGTCACCACCGTCAGATGTCACCACCGTCAGGTTTTCTGTCTTTTCTGTCAGGTTTTATGTATTTTAGGAAGTTATGATTTGATATTTGTTCATCACAGTGCTCAGGATTGTTATTTTTTGGACCAATTTTTTTCATAAAGTTTAAGCAAGAAGCCATTGACTTGACTGGTAGACATTTTGGAATTGTATGTTGTAATGAGGCCACTGTCACCACCGTCAGACGGAGTTTTATTTGTTTTAAATGAATATGCTTACAATATGTTTCTTCAGTGCTGTTAAATTATTAAAGTAGTCTCTCATAATACAAAAATATGTTTATTAAATAAAAAAATCATTACTTTTTCTATTTAGGCTTAAACTAGGCTAAATGAGTGAAAGTGTATTTTTACTCAAAGGCATAAAATGGCCTTCGGTTAAGCACTATTATAAATTACGCATAAAGGTAAGCTTTACATTATTCTGAAATCATTCTTTTATGCCAACAGCTGCCAGTTTTTTTAGCGTAAATCAACGCAATCTTTACTTTGTTGTTGACATGTTTGTAACAAAGATAACGTGTTTGTAGAATGACAGTAATGTTCATGATTGACAGGCAGAGATAAAGATAAAAAAACAAAGACTGTCTCCTGTTTCCACCCTGAAGGCAAGAACTATAAAAGAGCAAGTTTTGTTAGGTTTGTTAGTGTGTGGGTTTCCCAAAAGATCTTCACAGGTATGTGGCTCTGAATGATGATTAATTTAAACTTTAAAGAGCTGGAGGCTATTAAATTTCTAAGAGCGCTCTGACTAGTTTGATGTTTTGTAATAGACTCACTTTAAATAATTTAACATAAAAATGTGTAGGATTCCTAAAGTTAGTTACATTTTAGTTTACATTTTATTTTTAATAATATTAAACCAGGCTTTTTATAAGATATAATGCTGATAAAAATCCTTATTTTCTAAGATTACACAATAGAGAGTAAGTATCTTTCTGTTTTTGGCACAGAAGTGATTTTTGCAGGTATTGCTTTGCGGTGTGTGAGTTGTGAGTCTGTTGGAGAAGATGGGTCGCTTGGCCCGGCAGCTGCATCTGCCGCTTGCTGTTTGTACTATATTACTGTGGAGCTCTGTGGGTACGTGCTTTCTTGAGTTTTTTATTCATTTTGGATGAAAATGACTACGTTTTCATACTTAATAAATCAATCTGTCAATATCAAATATAATTTTCTGACCGTTTGAGTGACCCTTTCACAACATCAACTTCATTCACTGTTAAACAAAATCAAAAAATGTATAATTTTCTGACAAGACATTTGTTCATTTCAGTAACCCTAGGAAACATCATAAGTAAAATAATATGGAAAAGTTATAATAGCCTACAGTAGGCTAATGTGCCCTATTTCTTCGGATATTTTTAGAAGTGTTCTACAAATGAAACATGCATGTTATGTAACTAATCTGATGTCATACAGGTGCGCAGCAGGTCACCAGAATAACACCCAACTATGGCAGTGTCAATGGTGGGACGAGGTTGACCATTGAGGGGGGAGGTATTAAAAACAATGTGCTAGCATATGAATTAACTGCTTTTATTTTAGGTCAACCAAAAAAAATAAATAAATTAAAAGTATTTCCTGCAGTAAACTTATTAAAATTTGGCTACTAAATACTATGTTTTTGAATCTTACCATAATAAATAATAAAATAAGCTATGCTACTAGGGATGTCCCGATAAAGTTTTTTTGCCCTCGAGTCCGAGTCATTTGATTTTGAGTATCTGCCGATACCGAGTCCCGATCCGATACTTCTATAATACATAAAAAAGAAAAAAGAAGAGCGAAAAAACAGATCCAGGATGTTCCTTATGTCATGCCGCACACATTGCTGTTTCTGTGTGTAGTCAAAAGGGTCTAACTCTGTGCCAGCACATAACTAGATGTGTTAAAAAATAATGAGAATATAGTATATATGTTCAGGGGTAAAATTGGGGTTTGTTTTGTGGGGATGCTCTGTTAGGAGGGAGGGTTGGAGGGGTAACATGTTTTATCCTGATGACAGCAAAGCCACTGGTGTGTTTCAATGACATTTTGGACCTCTGATAGGATTTTATAAGTTTCAGCTTTAAAGCTGTGCCACAGGTTGACCCACACTTTAAAACCTGAACTTTAAATTATGCACATCTATGAGTCTGACACTCTATATGCATTTGTTGCACATGTCAATCACTAGTTAGGTCGTAATTGATTTGTATAATCAAAATCCAGTTATCTAGTTAACATATTGTAATAAGATGATTGACATGGCTATACATACTTTAATACTTTGTTTCGAGTTAGGTCGTAATTGATTTGTATAATCAAAATCCAGTTATCTAGTTAACATATTGTAATAAGATGATTGACATGGCTATACATACTTTAATACTTTGTTTCTAGACTTTTATTACGTTTTTTCGAGGTGTGCAACATTCTTACCTCTCTCTCTATCTCTCATCTCTACAATGTGTAATGTGATCCTCCTGCGCGAAATCGCGTTCTTGAGGTTCTGAGTGAGACACGAGCTGCGTACTGGTGTAGATAAACTGAGCACATAGTGACAACGATCGACGCGTCTTTTAAATGAGCGGTAAAAACCCGGTTTCGTCGTGGATGATCTGATGCACGAGTGCATTATTCGCGTCAGTTCGCACGCACCAGCGCAGCGCGTACACTGGCGCGGAGCAGAGCGAGACCTTCAGCCAGTGGCCGTTTCTCAATGTCAAGGAAGGATCCTCGGAAGCTAGAATTTCTACGTCCGTCGAAGGACTGTTCCA
The DNA here is from genome assembly GCF_030506205.2 of Paramisgurnus dabryanus. Lineage (NCBI taxonomy): Eukaryota > Metazoa > Chordata > Actinopteri > Cypriniformes > Cobitidae > Paramisgurnus > Paramisgurnus dabryanus. The sequence continues at coordinate 10,345,042 of NC_133355.1, read as the reverse complement.
ATGTCGAGGATCCTCGAAATTTCAGCCAAGGACTGAGTCCTTCGTTTGAGAAATATCCCATATACAGGAAAGGATGCAAATTTGTATCCTTCGCGCTCTTCACGCGCTGAAATCACCCACAATCCTATGCGCGCAGCACCGAAAGCACACCTTTTAATCACGCAATGACGTAATGACGTGTATTTGCTAGCCTGTTCCATTTAACGTGTTCTCCGAATGCTTAAAAGGAGCCTCGCCTAGCCTCTGAAGGAAGTGACTTTTAAGGACTAGTCCTGCCAAGGAAGCATCCTTGACTTTGAGAAACGGCTTATGTATCCGAGTCCTGATCGGAAAGTAACGTCCGATTCCGATCGAGTCTGAAAACACGTGATCGGGGCCGATTTCCGATCACGTGATCGGATCGGGACATCCCTATATGCTACAATACTTGCAAGTTTATCAATTCACTGTAGTTCTACAGAATAGCTTTGGTTAATTGTCCTCAGGTTTTGCTCAAGCCAGTCAGTTCAGTTTAAATGCAGACGACCCAAACGTTGGCAACAGTGTGACTCTGGTGTCTCAGACGAGATCGATTCCCTGTGATGTCGAAAAAGACTCCAGTCACTCTACAAAGATCATGTGCTATACAAGGCAAGAATTAACTAGTTCAAAATATGTTAACTATTATTATTATTTATAGTATAAGTATATTTCATTTTCTGAAACTGATAAATGTACAGTAGGGTGAAACATTGGGTTATGTGAAATGAAAAAGTTTTAAAGTTAATTCAATGTACACAGAAGAATTCTATAAAAAAGCAAAACTGCAAAATGTCAATTATGTGTCCTAAACAAATCATTGGATTGTCTTTTTCAGAGCTCTGCCAGAAGATAACTATGATATAAGAGTCACTGTGGATGGTCTGCCGATTCCTTCGAGTCAGATTTGTAGTAACTGGTGGAACAATTATTATTGCAGATTCTATGTAAGTCAACAAGCCTTCAATAAACTGTTTACCACAAAAAACCTTTTAAAATATTACAAAGTACTTATAAATACATGTTGTGCTTTTACAGAGTAGATCATACTACACACCCACCATTGAAAGTCTAAGCCCACTGTCAGGTCTCCCAGGTAAGAGTCTAATTTTAGTTAGTTTACTTCAGAAATAATTATTGTATGCCCTGATTGGACCTTTATAGTTTAAGTTAACTTTTTTATAATGTCACTGAATAGGGACTGTGGTGACAATTCGAGGAAGAATTATTACCGATGTGTATGGAAGCAGTACAGACATAACTTCAAATGGTCGCAATATAAGATTTGTGAGGTCTGTAAAGATCTAATAAACAGTAAAAAATTATATGAACTATAATTATGATATTAAAAATATTTGTTAACATACAACCGCTTGATAGTTTAATTTAAATACTGTTTTTATTTTGTTTTCTTTAAACAGGGCATATATGGGTGGTATGTCTTGTGAACTACTGAAACCTAATTCAAATGAAAAGTAAGTGTAAAATATCTATTAATGAAAGTTTGAAAAAGTTTGTTGAAAGTTTTGCATAAATGGCCTTTCATTTCTTAGATATGGCCTGAAATTGGACTATCCTGGGAGTGAATGGGGATTCATGAGTTGTAAAATGACAGGAACTTATGTTGGTGAGGAATTTTTATTTAAATAGAATATTTAATAAAATATAATAAAAAATTTTGTTGAAAATAAAACTGTTTGCTATCTTTGTCTTTAGGTCATCACAATCTCAGTTACATTCTGGATGATATATATGGGAGGTCAGAGGAGTTTAATTTAACTTTACACCAAATTTAAACTGCTTCTAAATTTTATGTTTTGAAAGTGACACAACACAATTTATTTTCTAGGAGTCTGCCAAACTTCGGGCTTTTCAGTGTCTCAGCCCTGAACAAGCTTGCGATGTTTCAAACATATGCAGGTACAGAATAACATTCATTCTTATAACACAAACTGTTACGTTTTTTTAAATCTTGGCTTGTTGTTGATTAAAAGTGTGCCTGTCTTTCAGAGGTGACAGGAGTTTCTCCATCTGTTGGCAGTGTTTTGGGCGGCACATCATTGACCATTCAGGGACGCTACTTTGATGAGACTGATAGTAAAGCAGTGGTTTTAGTAGGAGGTAAACCTGATATGTCAGTGGTGAATGTATATACAGAGTTCAAAAGTCTGAGCATACAATAAAAATCTGGGATTTAGTATTTAATTTAACCCTGAAAGTTAACTTGAGGATTAAAATAAAATACGCTTTATGAAAATACACTTTGAAACATTATTAAAATCAAGATGCATTATAGGGCTTTATTAAAAATTATCAAAAATTTGATGTAACAATTCACAACAAATACAGTAATTCTCATTATTTGCTTTGTTATCTTTAGGTCACAAGTGTCAAATTCAGAGCTTATCTGATCAGAAAATAGTCTGCATGACTCCTGGTTATGAAATGACAAACATGACAGTGTTTCCAGGTGAGAACTTAAGATCTGATCTCTGTATGGTGATATCACATTACTGTCAAATCTCTACAGTCTAATGTCACACTTCATACCTAAAGAGCATTCACAAAAAGTGTAAACTGATAACACTTTAAATTTGATTTTATTAACATTAGTTGCATTAGCTAACATGAAATAACAATAAATGAATAATACTCCTACAGCAAGTATTAGTCTTAATTCATAATTTGAATACATTTTTAAATCAAAAGTCTGTTACACTGTTAAGTAAGGAATAATTGATGACGGGCCATTGAATGATAAAAATGCACACCCGAGGTGGTAATGCGGCACGACACGAAGTGGAGCGCCGTTACACTGCGGGTGTGCATTATTTTCTTATAAAAAAACATTGCTCTGGTGCCTATTTTTTGGACATTTGACAAGTTAGGTGTGCGGTTATCAAAAAAAAAAGGCATAATCATGGAACATTTCTCAATCAGAATACAGCATTCAATATACCCGTGGTATAACATTAGTTAATGCACAAGGAACTTACATTGCTTTGTTAGCATTAACAAAGCAAGAAATTATTGACGACGGGTCGTACAATTATGTAAGCAATAAGGTACGAGAGGCTGTGCTGTATCGACGCGAAGCGGAGTGCCTGCAACCCCTTCAGCCGTTACTTATTCATGATACAGAACTTGCCTCAAGTACCTTATTGCTTTTATAAAACGGTTACCACACAATGTTAAAGTAAAAAAAAATATTAGTGCAACTTTCATGAAGTTAAATCAATAAAAAGCGTTCCTTCCAGTAGAAAAACCAATACGTGTGGTTGCTAAGGGTGTTGCTAAGGGCGCAGTGAAAAACAGAACCGTTGGGTGAAGCGGTCATAGCCATAGATATGTATAAGGGCTAGATGTCTTACCGCCGAGTCCCTAACGGCATCACCTGGCGGCCATCTTACCACAGGGCGCTCGCTCACTCGTAGCATTGAGATTAATGGTGCAGGTACTTTTAAATGACCATAACTTGCTCAATTTTCTACCGATTTTCAAACGGTTTGGTTTTTTACAAACGTTATTAACGTGGCTATAATTCTGGATGCTTTAACATGTTTCATGAATTTTTTATTTATTTTTAGTATAGGTATGCAGTGTCATAGGTACATCTTTGACGTTTATAACAAACCAAACCGTTTGAAAATCGGTAAAAAATTAAACAAGTTATGGTCATTTAAAAGTACCTGCATCATTAAAACTCAATGCTACGAGTGAGCGAGCGCCCTGTGGTAAGATGGCTGCCAAAATGCAGACGTTCCACTCAATTGGCCAGCAGCGCGGACGAGACATCTAGCCTTTATACATATCTATGGTCATAGCCGTGTTTTATTGTGAATAAAGCACACCTATTGACCAATCAGAATCAAGGACAGGAACTAACCGTTTTATAATTGAAAATAATGCACACCCGAGGTGGTCATGCCTTTACAGATGCATGTTATTAAATCCATTTACTAGTGTTACTAGTGTTAGTAAAAACATTCACTCCACACACATTTCATGTTATAATGCTATGTCGTACTGTATTTTAAATCACACATTTAAAATACATGTTCTATAAAGATTGTAAATATTAGGATAAGGGTTAAAGCACTGATCTATATAAATGACTGGATTGCACATAGAACGCTTACGGTAACAGGGTGAGGTGAAGCCAGCACAGAGTTTGAGTGGTCATCTTGGTATACCCAACCAGCAGAGGGCGTCATTGACTTTCTTTCAAAATTATGATCTAAATTCGTTTAGATAACATAATTACAGAACCAGCTAATTATTGCATGCACATACAGTACAAAGCATGATTATTTATGTAGATTTCAGAATGAGTTTGTCATTAATACTATGCTGCGGTCTTTCTGCTGATCTGATAATAAAGATAATTTCATGGCACAACAGACTGTAATAATGTTTTGTTATATTCCAACAAATCATGCATTGTTTTGCATGCATTGTTTTATGTTTTAATAGAGAATGTAAAAATATAAATAACTCATTTTTGAAAATTTGCTAAAATTGCCAGCACAGGTCACAAATGATGCAGCAGCAAACAGAAATGGAGAAAGAAAAGGGTCCTCTGAGTGGAAAATTCATATACAAAACAATGACTTGATGGTTTTGTTGTAAACAGGCTGGTGTAAACATACATTTGCATAAAACATATATAGATGTATATATAATTACTGTATTAAAAACCTGAAGGTGTTAAATTAGGATAAATTTAGAACAAATAAAAATGTGAGATTAATTTGCGATTAATCGCGGGTTAACTCATGAAATCATACGATTAATCTAGATTAAATATTTTAATCTATTGACAGCCCTAGTTTTAACTGATAAATTATTGACTACAGGGAGATTTTAAATAAATAACATGCTTGAGAAATACTATTTTTGACAAATTATGTTCAAACTTTTGTGTTTGCAGGCAGCAGAGGATTAAAAATGGAGATGTGGAATAAAAGTAATCCCAGTAATCTAACAGACGTTTTGACCTATAATGCCAGCATGCCGGGTTATTCTGTACAGTGGGTGGATTCATTGTCCTATATGGGGGCTGCTGAAATGAATAACTTTGTGGCTCGACTGAGTGGTTTCTTTGTTCCGACGGAAACAGACAACTACTATTTTATAATCAAAGGAAACTCTATAAACCAGCTGTACTTCAGTCAGACAGGTCTTCCAAAAGATAAAGTATGTGAATCACAGTAAAAACAAGGAAATATGTCATAATAAGTAGTAATTAGTAATCATTGTATATTTGTAATATAATCGTGTTATACAAACATATTATAGCATTTTAATTAAAATTCATATCATTTTATATTTTATTTCAGGTCAGGATTGCAAATCAGCCTCAAAACACATACAATTTCTCTTATTTTGGTTTCCCGACGTTGGAGGTCATGCGCTTAGAGAAGGGAAAACCGTAAGTTTGTTTTTTTGCTATAAGATTATGACAGATAATCTGCTGAAATTCAGTCAAATTTAACACAAAAAGGCTTAAAATGTAAACATTCACAGGATAAGATGTTATTGCTTTTTATTCATCATTTATTATAAAATGCCCTGCTGTCTCCACTGTGCTGCAGATACTACATTGAGGTTCTAGTGAACAAGTCTTATTATCAAGCTTCAGTTGACGTGGGCTTTTTCAAAGAGATAAGCCCTTTCACGGCACAACAGACAACAGAAGCTGTAAATGAGAGACAGAAGATAAACGCAAACTATGATGTATTATCTGAAAAACAGGTAAGTGGGCATGCAGAAGTATTTTTGGTAAAGTTTCAAGATAAGATAGAAGGAAGTTGATAGTGTTTGGAAATGCATAACTGTCTCTGCACTTTTAACATATGTAAAGGACATTTTTAGAAAAAAATATGAATGACTATATTACCTTTTGTTTAATTCTTTTATAGGTGGTTAGTTTTAAGGGGTGGGCACCAGTACGTGCCGTCCAAGAGGTGCAGACTATCAGAATCAACAGTGACTGCTTTTCAACAAACTTCTGTGACAACACATATTACTTCCTGGGATATGGAGATCATAAAACAGGTGCATTACTGTACCTCACTAAAGTATTAGAAATTGAGTTGTTATTATTATTATAATTGTCATGATTTTGATCTAGTCTCAAGATCAAAAACTGTACAGTATACTTACCTAATCTTTGTACTCCAAACGTTTGCATTCACCATCTTCACCTTTAAGACAAATCTTTATGTTTGTTTATTTGTTGTGTTGCTTATGGATACTGTTTGCATATTGCAGGGCCGATTCCAGTCAGTGCATCAGCGCTGGTATTACAGAACGCTCTTAATGATTTGTGGACGATTAAGCCAGACACTGTTACAGTCACAAAGCAAGTACTGAGGACAGAGGCACTTTACAATGTGACATTCAACTCAAACAAAGGTAAAAGGCTTCATACACATAAGCTTGTCACTTAAGTTTTTAAATCCTTAGGGGCTAATCACACCAAAAGCATTTTAAATGCTTGGAAACGCAAGGCGCAACACACTGCCTTTTTTTAAAAGAGCAGTGTGGCGCGGCTTTTATATTGCTAGGCAACCACCGAGTCAGGTGTCTTGTCAATCAAATGTTGAAGCGTGAGCGCTTTTTTGTTGTTAACTGTCATATTAGCAGAAACTTTGAAAAGAGGGCGCTTGCTCTGACCTTGTTTGAGAGGTGCACAAACACGCAGGAGAGAGTGTGAGTGAGTGAAGTCCGGTTTTTCAGACGCATTCTTTTTTTTGAGTGCGCTTGGCGCGCGTGTACACTGTAAAAAAAATAATTTGCTGCCTTAAAATTTTTTGTTAAATCAACTCAGATTTACAAGTCATGTCAACAGAGTGAATTGTCACAAATTATAAAATATAGTTGAGAAAAGTCAACTTAATTTTATAAGTTATAACAACTCACCTGTAGTTATAACAACTCATCTCTAGTCAAGATAAATAATAGTAAGTTGAAATGACTTGTAAATCCGAGTTGATTCAACAAAAAAATTTAAGGCAGCAAAGTATTTTTCTAAAAGGAAAAATGATCTACAAATCATGTTTATTAAAGTCATTGTTCTAACAATGAATTGTCTATTAATAATCATTCCCCTATTCATCCTCTATTGCAAGAAATAAAAATCTATTTTATGCAAAACTCATCTCAGTTTATTGGATAAAAGTAAGTTTCATATGAATATGATGCTTTTTTAAGTAAAACAAAATGTGTCAAAATTTGACACAAGTTAGGCCTACCTTACATTATTTGACAATATACATGATCTAAGTATAAAATGAAGATAAAGATTTTATTTTTCCATCTGCTTTCCCTGCACTTGATAAATCTTGCTTGTGTATTGTACTGTATATCAGTGGTTTCCAAGCTTTTTCAACCAACAGGTAATCTCAAGACCCACCATTTTTAAAGAAAATAGAAATATAGGAGAAAACACAAACACATTTGTTCCCTTTGAGTAGTTTACTTACTTTACTTACGTATGATGCCAGATCTTGCCGATTAAAAAACAGCTAACAAAATATCCCATGATAAACCAATACAAATTTAAATGCTTTACCTCAAAGACCAAAATATTGGGACCTGCACCTTCCCACTTTAAGCCATGACCAGTTAGGAACAACAACAGTGTGTAAAAAAAAAAAAAAAGATGTGGACATGGCAACACTGCCTGCACAGCTCTCTGTTAAGTAGCTTCACAAATACATACAACACACAACGCCAAGACGTTTATTAAAATGAAGAACATAATGCTGAAATATTATGAATGGTTACCAGGTGAGACACAGACCGTTGCTATACTGTAGTTACCTCTGTGTCAATCATATTTTCGGGAGTGAGCTTTGTTCTGTAGAGACATTAGGGGATTCACTTCCACATTTAAATGCGGTTATCACTCTCAAAACTTTGAAGTGTGTACTAAGTGATTTACATTATTAAGCACAGGAGCGTCATGCACCAATTTTTTTTTAAGGGGGCACAGTGTGCACAGCTCACAGAAATTTGTGCATACACAGACTTCAAACTAAATATATTATAGAGCTTTCAGTCTTTTCCATGGCACCTACATTTCTAACAATCTGACCGCGCCTGCCTTCATGCAAAAAACTCCAAAATAAAAGCGTTGACTAACTTTTATATCAAATACTATTCAATCGAAATAATGACATATTGGCATATTTACATCTGAAACGGCATGTTTTGTTTATTTACGTTTTGTTTAATGACTTGTTTAATTGTGTCATTAATGCATTTTGCACAACAACTACATTATACTATGAAATTAATCTAATTCTATCCATAAAGTATATAAACAACACAAATGACATAAGCTATAGCCACGTGATTGATTTTAAAGAGTAACTAAACCCTAAACCAACTTTTTTTGGTTAATGATCTGTAAGAATGATGCTTTATTAGTGCTGTTCATTAATTTTAGTCAGTTTTTTGACATTTGGATATAAAGGGCCCTATTTTAACGATCTAAGCGCATTGTCTAAAGCGCACAGCGCAACGTCTAAATGGGCGTGTCCGAATCCACTTTTGCTAATTTAACGACCGGAAAAATGGTTTTGCGCCGAGCGCATGGTCGAAAAGGGTTGGTACAATTTTTTAAATGAGAAATGGGAGTATTTCGGGCGTAACGTGCAATAAACCAATGAGAGTCTCAGCTCTCATCCCCTTTAAAAGCCTGTTGCGCTGGCGCTATATCTAATCCCTATTTAGATGACGGACTTTGTAAACTGAAAAACTAAGTGGAGGAAGAAGATCCCCAGTTTAAGATTAATGTTAAATAATTGTGTTGTTTTCACTTGTATTGAAATAATTTTTTGGATTAAAACATTTAAAACCCGTTTTCTTTTAGTCATGGAAGTAAAAAAGCAGGCTTATAGTTGCTTTAAATGTATGGCTATCCATTATCATCAAAAAATTATTTACAAGTATGTAAGAAAAGGTTTGTACTCTAAAAATACTTTATTTGTAACAAACAGGAGATAAAGAATTTAAAAACGGCTCTCCTTTCAGCACTTGGACAGCGTCACGAGATTTTTTAAGCATTACTTAAAAGTGTTTCTTATCTCACCATATCCACAGTTACAGAGTCATCATATACAATAAATCCGTGAGGTAGCATTTAAAAAAACATTTAAAAACAGATGCATTTGTTTAAAGCAAAGCATTTATTTACTTACCAGGCTGCAGGTGAAGCAGCTCTTTGTGCCTTCTAACGTCTCATAATTAGTCCTCATTTATGTCCAATAGACTCAATAATAATCTTTTACATTCAATCCTTTAATCTTTCATATTTAAAAGCATTTTTGTGCTGCTGCGCATTCATGTATGTGTTAAGCAAACCCGCGTATTCGTCCCGTTTAGGCGCATATTACTAATGCGCTCTTTAAATAACAAAAAATATATATTGCGCCATTGACTTTAGACTTTAGAGCAGGTTTTTGTTGGTCAATGGCGTAGTCTATTTTAGTTGCCTCAAAATAGCAATGCGCCAACAATGCGCCTGAACACACCTCGTTTTCAGACCAGAACGCCCATGGGCGCAAAAGGGGGCGCAAATGCATTTGCTATTTAAACAACGCCGCGCTAAACGTGAAAATTATAATTGCGAAGGGTGGAAAATAGCAAATGACACTTGCATCGCGCATTGCGCTGCATTGCGCCGGGTGTAAGATAGAGCCCAAAGTGTTTCAATACTACAATATATGGTGAAAAACATCTGAGTGCTGCCCTCTTCAGGTTGAACGTTTGCTACTGCAGTTTAATTTTCCTATTGGATGTTGGGTCCAAAAAATGACTCGTGACGTAAGCAGGTTCAAGCTCACCACGCCCTTGTTACGATCTCACCACACACTTGGTACGAGCTCCCCTCTATCTCCGTTGGGATCTGCCCACTTTTCTTGCTTTTTTTCAAATATTGCCAGTGGGTGGAGTCAGGATCTGACCACGGGTTTAGTTACGCTTTAATGTTCAATAATGATTTAAAAAAAAAAAAAAAAAAATTATATATTATTAGAGGAACGGATTTTTGCATAAAATTTTACCTCATATGTGAGCATGTGTGATTCCGCGTTGTGCCAAGAAGATGAATCTAGAAATCTCTACTAATATAAAGTCAAGATGGTCACATTTTAAAGAGTCATGAAACCCTAAACCAAAATTTCTGAGATTTTAACAGAGGTATGTGTGTTGAACACCACTGAAGACAATGTTAGCATCTGTTAGATTTAATAGTAGGGGGGAAATGGTTAAATTTTAGTTTTTATACGCTATTTTCGTCTTCCGGGTTTAAAATCTTCATCCTGTGCAGAGCACGATAGTACTTTGATGACTCATCGGTGTCTCATAATTATTAATGAGACTGAGTTTTTTATCCAGTCGATATGCATGGGCTACTGGTGATGAGAGTTCCCCCCCTCCCCTCTCCTCTCCCCTGCAGTACCACACCCACTCCCCTCCCCCCTTCTCACAGCCACCACACCCATTTCAGTTCCATTTTTCAAAAAGATTGTGAGCTAGACTTGAGCTGAAAGAGGGGGGTTTCATGACCCTTTAAACCATACATTTTCTACACATAGTAGGTTAACTGCACATTACCGTACTGGGATTTGGAAATGTTGTGAGCGTTTCTTACACGTTTTAATTCCTCAGATAGCCAAATGCAGCAGCAACAGCAATGCTGCGCTGACTGCAGCGCCTGCCGCCAGAATGTAACATGATCAAAACACTATCAAAATGCAAAAATCTCTGAAAAGTGACAAAGATGCAGCACAGAATTGATAATATTGTGCATTTTAAACAGATTAAAAGAAAGTAACAGATTAATGGACACTTCTTTGTTTTTGAGGTTGCATGCAAAATCTATTTGGCTCAAAAAACCGTTTGAATGGGCATGATGCCTCTAGCATCACGATTCTTCTGAATAATCTGTCTGTGAGAATCAGTACCAGATCTATACACAATTTTACTATAATATGTAACAGTATTTTTGCATTCATAACAGTTCATTACATTGTTGTGACAGGCACTGGGTTGCCCACACATTTTCTCGAAAAATATAAACGAATATTCTCAAATGGTTTCTGTCTTGTAATTGTCCCAATTTCAGGGGACTTTGAGGATCTTCGCTATTGGACCGTGGGGCCAGATGTTAACATCACAGTTACTGAGCGAGTAAAAGGAAAGGCTAGTCTGGAGAGTTTCACACTGATGTGGGGTGGAGTCCCATCTCCTCCACTGACTTTGAATGCATCCGAGACTGAGGTGTTTGTTTGACTGTCTAATAAAATATTAGTCCAAATATGTCCAATCCTGCTCCTGGAAAAATGTACCTTACTGTCTGAAAAAAAGGTCAAAATATGTACACTCAGCTGTTACTTGGGTGGTACCCTTTCAAAAAGTACAGGTTTGTCCCTATACAGTTCATATTAGTAGCTCAAAGATATTGGTACCAAATGAACACATATCTGTACCTAATGGTAAATATAAGGAGCTTTAAAAGGCTATTGCCCAGTGACAGTTTGGGTACATACTGTACTGTATTTTGACTCTTTTTTTTCTAACAGTGTATGCATGACATAGTAGAGTATGAGTATGGACACCTTTGGTAAGCAAAACGTGTTACGCTCTTTTCATGTCTTTTAACAATTTTGTTTTATGATTAAAGGTGCTGGCTGCACTAAATGTGACGGTCACAGCTAAATGTCCATCACAGATTCCAACCACTGAAAACTTTAATGTGAAATTTTTCAGAGATTATGAGGACGGCAGAGCAGTAAGTAGTTTGTATTGATAACTCAATGAGTTTAATCATAATAATCATCATTTACTTCAGCCAAACTATCAAAAGTACATAAAGCTTTCTCTTATAGTTGTCAGGATACCTGGTCACAGATTCTGAAGCTTTCTGTGGCCGTTGGTCTCTAAGGAACCCAGGGATTATATTTTACTACTATGACTATACAGCATCTGGCGATGGAAACTACAACCCAATCCCACTACAGACGTACAATACTGTAAGCATCACCAAACATCTCAGTTGTCCTCGGGATGAAAATGAAGTTCCACAGGGTAAAAACGAAATCTTTTTTTATTGAAATGTGTAAAATCTGTTTGTTTTGTAGCTCTGCATGGCCTACAAAGGCCGTTTGATGAATACACTTGGAGTGTACTTCAGTTACCAGAACAGTGCAGATGTTATCTACAGAAATATACAAATCTCTGTGCAGTTTGACTCAACGGATGAGTATGTTATGAGTATCTTATATCATTTAAATGACGAATTTGTTTTCTGCTATTAAAAATACACTGAATCCACATCAAAGTCATTTTGAGCTTTTAAATAATGTTGTTTTGGTCAATCTCAGGTGGAATTACAAGTGTGTGGATCTCCTGGATTCTCTTCAGCAAACATACAATGGCTCTAACCACAGACTCATATGGCTGAGTTTGTATGGAGAGAGCGCTAACTCTGTTTACTACGTAGATACTGTTCACATTGGACGTGCAGCGACTGCTTTAGATGCTAATGGTACTTAGAAATACTTTTGGTTTCATTTTGAGTGCCAATTTTAAGCACATTACTGTAAACAAATGTATGTTGGAAATATATCCCGGTTTATACACAAACTGAATAAAATCTGTATTAAATTCTGTACAATTATTTATTTCACTTCCTCTATGTTCAGTTATATTGCAGAGAAGAAGGCCACCTGCTCTCGCCCGCTCAGGATATTTCTTCTCAAGCTTTGCTGTACGCAAACAAGCAAATGCTTCACAAGTCAGCTATGAGATCACAGCATCACCATACAACTGTGGCTTTGGTTTACCGCTGTTTGAAATCGGCTTTTTACACGTGAGATAATAATTAAACTAAAAATGTTCAAAGACTTTCTTTCTAAAAAGCATCCATGCAATGAACATTGTTATAGCATTTAGTAAATTTAGTATGTTAATTTTATATTTACTACTGTATTACATATTTGAAATGAAACATTATATGTGTTAAGAAAGGAATAATTGATAATTATTCGGTTATCATGCACACTCGAGGTGGTAATACCGCCACGTTGATGACAAGCTATTGAAAGCTTGCAATTAATATTTATATATTATTTTTTCTTCTGTATTTATGTCTCAACTAGTTCTATATTATCAGGAATTAAGCAGAAACAAAATGATCAAGCATGTACTCATTTTCTTCTCCTTGTAATGATCCTATTCATTTAAATTTATTTATTTTGCGCCAACACATATATTTATGCTTTATTTTATTTAAACTTGGCGCAGTGATATGAAACTGTAATGCGGCCGACAGACCTGGAACTACAGTACTTCATAAATGTGTGTTTACTGAACAATAATGCACACCCTTTAGTCAACCGTAGTTATTGCACAATTAGCTTAAATTCATTTAAACATGTTATTAGTAATTAAAAATAACTAAAATAAAGTGGTCCACAGAAACAATCTCAATATAGTACATACTATAACTGTATTCTTTTATGGACAGACAGTTTTAAGTCATAATTCATTGCCAGTATTGTAATTCACTACCTCTGTAATTTATGAGCCATCATGAATGCTTAAACAACGATTATGGCTATCTCTCAGAAATGTCCTACCTCAGAAAAGTTTGTGCATTCCTAGGTCAACATTTTTGTTGCTCCAGGAACAATGTTCCTGGTCAGATAATTCCAAGAATTCCTACAGCATTCCTATCAATGCATTATTTCCTGTTTCTGCTTATCTCATGTTAATCTTGAGTATAAAGTAGTTTTCCATCCTTCATATATCCAAAGAATCTTTAGTTTTATCAGATTTTAAAAAGCCAAATCACAGATTCTTTCCAAATAAACCCGATCCCCTCGGACGGTGTACCGCGGACCGAGGGAGTCACGAGCAAGCAACACAAAACATTACCCCACGAGTCATTTACATTATATGCAGTTAACGTGGTGGTTGACAATAAAATACAGACATCTAATACACACACAACTCCACGTCTACCCCAGATAAACAAAGTATATCTATTGTTTCCATAATGCTGGTTCTTTGGGAATTTCACTAAATTTTACTCACAAACACAACACTTCTTTGGTGATGTTGATTTCCGAAACTTGTACGAAACCTGGCGAAGTGCATTCAGCACAGAAATACTCAGTCACATGTCAAACTGCTTTTTTGAAACTTTTGCATATTTAGCATGAGGAATCCAACTCTTAAAACAGTGTTTATAAATCAGAATACTTTAACCCCCCCTCTTCAAATTAAAACTTGATTTCCTTATGTTTCCCAGAAATATGCCTTGCTCAGCAAAATCAGGATGTGTGTTTATTTGTAAAATGGATAACTGCATATCTGTCCATAGCACATAAGTATTCCAAATACAGCATTCTCAAACTTAAATTTTGTCTTATAGAAACTGCCAAACAGCACAGAGGATCTACTGATTCAACGCCAGGAGAATGCCACAGTCACCATTTCCCGTCTTCAGAAAGCCAGCCCCCCTCTTACTGGAACCTTTGATGTTGCAATATTTGGTCAACACATAAAGGGTAAACATGCCGACCATGAGTTTGTTAACTAAATTAACATAATTTCTTATACTTGCACTACAAATTGTTATAAATACTGTTGGCTCTGATGTTTGATCCTGAAATGAAATAGCAGTGAATTGGATTTTCTTCTTTGCATAAACCACAACCTTCATAAGATTTTTTTTATATTTTATATGTGGTGTTTGTACCTCAGGTCTGCCAGTAAACATCAGTGCTGTGGACCTTAAGTTTGCTCTACAGGGGATTCCAGAGCTCGGTCAACTAGATGTGCAGAAATATGGAAGTTGTACGGGATACGGCTGGGACATCCAGTGGCTCACCGTCCCTGGCAATCAACCACTGTTAGAGGCAAGAGACAATAAACTCATAAACACCAAAGCAGAATTAAAAATTTGTCAATTTCTATTAAAGTACCTGTAAAAAATAATCTTAGTTTTCTCTCATGAGAATAAGGAAATAATAATTCTAATCCACATCTGCATCTCTTTTAGACTTTACATCAACATAAATCTTATGAGTTTTCCCAGATTCCACTTTGTAATCCACGAGTTATACATTAAAATAGGCATTTCTTGAGATGTGCTTTACACATTAATTTTATAATTTTAAATTAATATTTGATATGTTAACCAGATTAATTCTTCTGCTGTAATCGGCGTGAATCCTTCTGTGACGACTAGCGAGGTTCAGCGAGGAGGACTCCTCAAACCGATAATTATGGGAGACTATCTGCGCCTCCCAACAGATAAACCACAGGTGCATTTCTCACACATGACATTATTTGATTGTTCAACATACATTAATTAGTCTTATAAAGGTGTGTCCTTCTGGCAACTCTTACATGCTGTTTTTCTTGTTACCCGAGCATGTAGATTTCAATAGTGTGACAAAGGCCTGATAGAAAAGTTATGGTTAGCAGCCATATCAGCCATATCATATGGTTAGCAGCCATATCACCCTGTAGCCCAAGACAGCTTGCCCACTGAAGCCAAGCCGTTGAGCCTGGTCAGTATTTGGATGGGAGACCACCTGGGAAAATCGGGTTGCTGCTGGAAGAGGTGTTAGTGAGACCAGCAGGGGGTGCTCACCCTGTGGTCTGTGTGGGTTCTAAAACCCCAGTATAGTGATGGGGACACTATACTGTCACAAAAAATCACCGTTCTTCGGATGAGACATTAAACCGAGGTCCTGACTCCTTGTGGTCATTAAAAATCCCAGGATGTCATTCGAAAAAGAGTAGGGGTGTGCCCTGGCATCCTGTCCAAACTTGCCCATTGGCCTACTAATCATCCCCATATATACTAATTGGCGATATCACTCTGTCTCCTCTCCACTAATAAGCTGGTGTGTGGTTGGCGTTCTGGCACAATATGGCTGCTGTCGCATCATCCAGGTGGATGCTGCACATTGGTGGTGGTTGAGGAGATTCCCCATTCATATGTAAAGCGCTTTGAGGTCTGCAGAAAAAGCACTATATAAATGTAACAAATTATTATAATTATTATAATAAATCTGAGTACGCATTGTTTTTCATGTCTGGAGAACTATGGCTCAAGTAAAGCACAAACGATTTGTGTTTGATTATGTGAATGCCACTGTTAAAGTAGTATATAAAAGAGTATATCTAAAATAAAAATTTAGACTTTATTTACTCACCTTTGTATTATTCCAAGGCATTATGACCAGTGGCAGCTTGTGACTGCTCTTCCAAGGGATATTCAAAATATTCATACCATTTATGATAAAAGAGACACTCACATTCACAACATACATGCAAGACACTCCCTTAATAGTAAACTCCGATTACCGAGTTTCTGGCAAACACAAGCGTCTCTTTTATCATAAACCCTTTAGACGCGTCTACAGCAGGCACTTATTTTGACAGAGACACGATGCACATAGATTCATTCGACACGCCAAACACATATTTTGAACTTACGAACCACACACATGACGGGCTACATACATGTTGTGACGAACTTCGCATCATGCACGCTTTAAAAAAAAGAAGTCACCGGCCGCCACTGCTTATGACTACAATTTTTACTTCTGCTAAAGACAAAATGTTTAGTATATTGGGCTTTTTTTTCTTCTAATAAAAACTGTTCGGCGAAGTCAAATGACACTGCAACTTTTTATATAGTCTTAAATTTTGTGTTTTACTAAAAAACTAGCCTTGGACATTTTTCTTGACAGACTTGATCATCATTTACTTTCATGTTATATACAGTAGCAGATTGAATGTTTTATGATAAAAAAAACTTGTGATTGTCATGTGGTTTTTGAAAAACATGAGGGTAGGGAAATACCTGAATGTTTTCTTACTGTAAGTGATACTGCATGCTTGTATGAGGAAAATACCAAAGTGGTTATTTACTGTAAATCTTACCTTGGAAATCTTTCTGGACAGTCTTGGTCACCATTTGGCAGATTTAATCTTCTCAACAATTTGTGTTCCTTAACGGAAGGGTAGTGACGCTGGTGTTTTTTTTTTTTTTTTTTTTTTAACATGAGGGTAGGGAAATATCACAATGCTCACTTACTGTAAGTGATACTGCATGTGTGTATGAGGAAAATACCAAAGTGGTTATTTACTGTAAATCCTACCTTGGAAATCTTCCTTGGCCTTGGTTACCATTTGGCAGATTGAATCTTCTCAACAATTTGTGTTCCTTAATGGAAGAATAGTGACGCTGTTTCTGAGAGTAGAGAAATACCACAATGTTTACAAGTGCTGTAAAAAAGCAGCATGCAAAATCCTTAAAATATTTGTTGATATGACAAAAATGCCGCATATTTAGACAGCAGAGACGAAACAATGATTCTAGAATTACAAAAATACAATAAGATGTAAATTTTTATTTAAGATCAAAGAAAAAAATATTTGAAAACATACACTGAAAAATGCAGCGTGAAGTTATAACAACTTGGTTTTGCAAATCAATTCAATCTACTATTTTAAGTTTTGGCTTAAAAATGACATAACTAATAAATTCAAGTTGAAATTGTTTAGCTTAATTTTTTCAAGTTAAAGTAACAAAAAATATGTTTTGATTTGACAAAAATTCTGCAAATTAGAGTTATGTGCATGTTTATGTCCATTTTATCTATAAGGTGGAGGTTTTCATCAATGGCATCCCATCATGGTGTTCTGGTGACTGTGGTTTCACCTGGACTGAATCTAAGACACCAACAGTGACAGGAATTTCTCCTACAAAAGGTGCAATAATTAATAAAATAACATGTATGTAATCTGTTTTGTTTCAATAGTGTTTCATGTTGACTTGCATTTTTAGGTTCCAGTGGCTTATCAACTCTTCTGAACATAACTGGATCTGGATTTGATGGTGGGAACGTCACTGTAAAGACTGGTGATGTGGAATGTTCTGTCCAAGAGATCACCAGTAAGTCAAAACTCAACAAGATGCATTCTGAAGTGTTTTTTGTCCTTTTAGTCTATGCATGTTCACTCTTAAGAGCATGAATATGGTAGTGTAATAGATTAGGACTTTAATAGAAAGTGATTTTAAGTCATTTTAAGCACTATTTAATAAGAAATCTGATTTGAACATGTAATTTTGTCATTTGTTTGTGTTACAGACAGCTATATAACCTGTAGAGTTGGCCCAGCAAGTGCTGGTATGCAACCAGTGTCACTGAGTTTCTCTGCCCTGGGCAATGCCCGATACCAGAACAACATCAGTTTTAACTTTACACACCTGTTAGGAGTGACCTCCATAAACCCTGCCATAGGAAGTGAATCAGGTATAACAATAATAATCTCAGCAAAATTGCTAGAAGTGCATTTTTTTGTGAAATTGTCTATTGTTGGATTTTTTTACTTACATTTAGATATTGTATTAAAATGATCTTTTTGGCTTCACAGGAGGGGCGATTCTGACTGTGTTTGGTTATGGATTCAGTATTAATACATCAGTCACCATTGGCACTCATTCATGTAATGTCACTGAAGCAGAGTTTAGCCAGATGAGATGCATAGTTCCTGCTGTAAGTCAAGGGTTGCTTTTACTTAAATCATTCATTGTGAATTTATTTTTTTAGAAACACACATTTAAATGTGTGTGTTATGGGGCGATTATCAGATTTCTGTGGTCTTGTTTGTCACATATGAATCAGGGGTCAGCAGGTGTACAGACTGTAACAGTGACCATGGGAGAGATAACAGCATCTTTAAGCAACTCATTCACATACAACAACACTCTGATGGCCACCATCACTGCTGTCAGCCCGCAAACTACAACAGTATTTGGTAAAGCTTGTTTTATTATTACATGAATCCTTATTTGTTGTTCTCACATAAAAACACATAAAAAAGTATTCCCCAAAATCTTTTTTTAAAATAAATGTGTAAAGTTTTCAGCCATACAGTATATTTCCCTCTTTTAAGAAAGTTTTCAAGTAGTTTTATTAAGAATTAGCCAATGAACTGACTCCTAGACTCCTAAATATGCTTTTGCAATACAACATCATCTTGTTGGTTTCCTATAGCTTGTCAATTTATTAATATTACAAAAAATGTATAAGCCCAACAATATGTAAAAATATACACAGGATTTAGAAAACATATATATGAAAAAAATCATTACCTAACCTCCTTATCTTCACCTCCAGTAATTACAGTAAGTGCTCTAAACTCTTTTATTATTTTTTAATTAATTTTCTACTATATTGTTTTTTTTTTGTAAAGGTCTCAGAGTTCTCACCATCTTGGGCAGAAATTTTGAGGTGCAGGTCAATGGCAGCTCTGTTCTGATTGGTGAGACCGAGTGTGAATTGTTGCAGTGGACCAATAAAAACATCACCTGCATGTTACCCACACTGGGCCCAGCTGTATATGACATCCGTGTGAGAGTCGGGAACCAGGGCTACGCCTTAATCAGGTCTCATATCACTCACTGTAATGAATAACAGCAGAATTTAAACTCTTACAGCACTTATACAGTATGTTAGCATTTCTACAGTTTATGAAGTTCATTGTTTCTATAAAACTATGGGAGAATATTTTGCTTCATGATTTGTACATTTCTTCTGAAAATTTAATTAAAAGTAAAGGCACTATTCTTCAATACAGTTGTTGAATTTAAAGCATACAGTTGAGAGTGATTAAATGGTTTTGTGTTTTTGCAGTGCTGGTGTTAGTAGCACCATAGAGTATGTTCTGAAGGTGACAGGCTTCTCTCCACCGCTGGGCTCCTTGTATGGAGGAACCACCATCAACATCACCGGCTCTGGGTTCAGCTCAGTCCCAACAGACAACAATGTGACTCTGGGTAAGACACGAGAACAGGACAAAATAATTTTTTTTGAACGATTCACTTATTTTCATGAATGTTTTGACTCATGCATTTCACACAGGAGATGCGCAATGTCAAATAACAGATGCTTCAGAACATCAGCTGAAGTGTGTAACACAGCCTACAGACAAAATATATACAGTGACAAACCAAGGTGTCCACCCCGGTAAGATCTATTTAATTTCACAAATATCAGATTAATACATCGGTCGCAGTAACACAGTGACTGTCAAGATTTGTCACATTGAAAATGAATATAAGTTTAAAGGTACTTGCTAATAAAGTAGCAGGGTATACCACAGCCCGCCATGCACACTTCTGTGAAATCCAGTGTAATAATCTGAGATTAGGAGCACCTAAATTTGATTTCCCTTTATTTAAATTTTTGACTTAGTAATAGCCTCAGTATTAAAGATGTCAATGTTATATTTTAACAAAATGGTCTTTATATCATGTAGAATGATTTCATGTAAAAAAAACAGTAAATCACAAGCAGGGTCACATACCTGCATGTAGTAAAATGTGTTTGCATGTGTAAAGATTTGACTACATGCAGTACCTTAAATCATCCTTTGTGTGTTTAGTGTATGGTCAAGGTTACGCCTGGAGTCCCTCTGCACTTATAGTCTCAGTGGGAGATACAGTGGTTTGGCGCTGGAAAGCTCCGGCTTTTGTTTCTGATGTGGGCTACAGGGTCTTCAGTGTGTCCAGTCCCAGCAGTACTGATTATGATGGCATTGTCTTCAATAGTGGAGACACCAAAACCGCCAGAGGTACAAAAAATATATCACCACTTATCTTACAATCTATTTTAAATATGGTTTAGCCAAAGTTCGGTATAAAGTGCTACTGGTAATTAGTTCCACCAGGAGAATATAATTTGGTCAAAACCCTAAATCCTATGATAAGTAATATTTAAATCAATTTGCAAGATAATTCACACATATAGGGGCGGTTTATTGGACAGGGATTAGACTAGTCCTAGACTAACATAAATGTAAGAGCTGTCCAAACAGAAAACAACTTGCACTGACATACAGTATTGTTCAAAATAATAGCAGTACAATGTGACTAACCAGAATAATCAAGGTTTTTGGTATATTTTTTATTGCTACGTGGCAAACAAGTTACCAGTAGGTTCAGTAGATTCTCAGAAAACAAATGAGACCCAGCATTCATGATATGCACGCTCTTAAGGCTGTGCAATTGGGCAATTAGTTGAATTAGTTGAAAGGGGTGTGTTCAAAAAAATAGCAGTTTGTGGCATTCAATCACTGAGGTCATAAATTTTGTGAAGAAACAGGTGTGAATCAGGTGGCCCCTATTTAAGGATGAAGCCAACACTTGTTGAACATGCATTTGAAAGCTGAGGAAAATGGGTCGTTCAAGACATTGTTTAGAAGAACAGCGTACTTTGATTAAAAAGTTGATTGGAGAGGGGAAAACCTATAAAGAGGTGCAAAAAATGATAGGCTGTTCAGCTAAAATGATCTCCAATGCCTTAAAATGAAGAGCAAAACCAGAGAGATGTGGAAGAAAATGGAAGACAACCATCAAAATGGATAGAAGAATAACCAGAATGGCAAAGGCTCAGCCAATGATCACCTCCAGGATGATCAAAGACAGTCTGGAGTTACCTGTAAGTACTGTGACAGTTAGAAGACGTCTGTGTGAAGCTAATCTATTTTCAAGAATCCCCCGCAAAGTCCCTCTGTTAAAAAAAAGGCATGTGCAGAAGAGGTTACAATTTGCCAAAGAACAGATCAACTGGCCTAAAGAGAAATGGAGGAACATTTTGTGGACTGATGAGAGTAAAATTGTTCTTTTTGGGTCCAAGGGCCACAGGCAGTTTGTGAGACGACCCCCAAACTCTGAATTCAAGCCACAGTACACAGTGAAGACAGTGAAGCATGGAGCATGATATGGGCATGTTTCACCTACCATGGTGTTGGGCCTATTTATCGCATACCAGGGATCATGGATCAGTTTGCATATGTTAAAATACTTGAAGAGGTCATGTTGCCCTATGCTGAAGAGGACATGCCCTTGAAATGGTTGTTTCAACAAGACAATGACCCAAAACACACTAGTAAACGGGCAAAGTCTTGGTTCCAAACCAACAAAATTAATGTCATGGAGTGGCCAGCCCAATCTCCAGACCTTAATCCAATTGAGAACTTGTGGGGTGATATCAAAAATGCTGTTTCTGAAGCAAAACCAAGAAATGTGAATGAATTGTTAAAGAATCATGGAGTGGAATAACAGCTGAGAGGTGCCACAAGTTGGTTGACTCCATGGCACACAGATGTCAAGCAGTTTTAAAAAACTGTGGTCATACAACTAAATATTAGTTTAGTGATTCACAGGATTGCTAAATCCCAGAAAAAAAAATGTTTGTACAAAATAGTTTTGAGTTTGTACAGTCAAAGGTAGACACTGCTATTTTTTTGAACACACCCCTTTCAACTAATTGCTCAATTGCACAGCCTTAAGAGCGTGCATATCATGAATGCTGGGTCTTGTTTGTTTTCTGAGAATCTACTGAACCTACTGGTAACTTGTTTGCCACGTAGCAATAAAAAATATCCTAAAAACCTTGATTATTCTGGTTAGTCACATTGTACTGCTATTATTTTGAACAATACTGTATCTTAAAATACATCAGTGCCCTTTGTTTTTCCTTAAAAATGCATGCCAGTAATGTTTTTAGTAAGGCATGTTTGTTAAAACCAGTTATATTTCCTAATTAAAATAAGGCCAAGTCCATGCTTAAGCTAAAAAAATTGATTTAATGATTTAATGAAATTAAATCAATCAAAAGATGCGTTTAACCCTGAAAATACAAAGGAATCATAATTATGGGAATCAGTTTAATATATATGCTGCTTGTAAATAGTTGTGCACAATAAACAGACTGTTTACAGTGAAGCAATAAAGGTGACAATCATTGAATTTATAAAATACTATTTGTGGTAAATTACCGCATTCCAGTAAAGGAAATAAAGAGGACAATAAGTGTTGGTGACCAAATGTCAGTTTGTTTGAAGAGGGGGGAAATCTGACACTACTTTTCTTTGTGTGTCTGTGTTTTACCTTAAAGGTTTTTTCGGATATCGTTTCACATCTCCTGGAGTTTATTACTATAGCAGTGGTTACATTGACTCCAGTAACCAGAAGACGCTACAGGGTGTAGTCACCGTCAGGCCGCTGGAGGATAAAACGGTTGAGCTTCAGGTGTCTATAGATGGGATAACAGCCTCTGTGAATTTAGGTACAATAACAACATTTAATGTTAAAGCTGTAGCATGTACACTATACTTTCTTATTTCAGTAGCGTCAACAAATTACATTGGATATACTTGAATAGAAGTACATTCTAAAATAATGATTTGAAATATCACCTAAAGTGATTCACTGGCTCGTGATCATATGGTGGAACCACTTAAGCACAATTCCTAACAAAACAACCAATCTTCATTTTACTTATCCACAGCTTTAAGACAAATAAACTCATCTGAGTCTGAGTGTGTGGGCACATCTGACTGTGTTCGAGATCAGCTGGAGACTTCTGATGGTCTGACCTTCAGTTTTACTTCCTGTGCCAGTCCCACTGTAGAAAAGATTACTCCTGACCACGGTACCATACATGACATCATCAACATCCTGGGATCTGGCTTCAGCAACACTTCCTGTGCAAATGAGGTGAGGTTGATATTAACATAAACTGACCTAACCTTAGAGAGAGTAGTTTTTTTCTAATAATAAAAGGTTATCAGAGATTAATTTAAATATGTGACCCAGCCTGTGAAAACCCAACTAACATCATTATTTTGACATTTTTTGACATAAAGTCATTCTACACAATGTAAATAACTTTCTATAACCTTGATATCTTTATAAGTAATAAAGTCTTGTTAAAGACTAAATCAATGTGAAATTAAAGTGAAATCAATGAGTAACTTTAATGCTTCTAATTTCAAAATCAGATTATGAAAGTTTAGCTTGGATTTCACAGACAGGGTCACATACAGTTTACTGGATTACTGGATGGGCATCTGATGATTATGAATGTGACAGAAAAACATTAACATGTTTAATATTATTTAAATGATAAAACATTTTCAGACACTGTATTTTTGTTTGAGTCATTGTCAACTGCAAAAATGATGAAAGATGAATGTATGCATATTACTTGGAATAAAGCTAAATTAACAAATTTGCTTTTCATTTGGCAACCAAAGGTCAAAGTTGGAGGTCATCCGTGTCAAGTCATCAGCAGCACCTCTAATGAGATAAACTGCAGACTCAGTCCTGACTCAGGTGCTCCATTGGGCATCCCCCTACCTGTAGCCATCCGGGTCAACAACCTGGGTACAGCCATCATGACAATGCCAAAAGAGTACGACCGCAGATTTGTGGTTCTACCTGTGGTTGATTCTGTCTCCCCCTCTGTGGGCAGTACGACCGGCCAAACACGTCTCTTCATCTCAGGTTCTGGTTTCTTGAACGCATCTGTTATGGTAGCAAACACTCCATGTGATGTAGTTTTCATGAACTACTCCCATGTGGTGTGCGACATCTCACCATCTCAGCCTCGCAGGGGAAACGTCACGGTTTACGTTAACAGCATCTCCTCCTCTTGCAGTTCTGATTGCATGTTTCAATATTCTTCATCTATTGCACCTGTTGTCTCCAGTGTGTCACCTGACTCTGTTACTGGAAACTCTACTTCTGTTTTAATCACTGGCAGCGGCTTTGGGAACAATACAGCTGATCTGAGAGTATCTGCAGATGATATTACACTACAAGTCACAGGGGTTACAGATAACAACATCACACTTTTGGTTGGTGCCCTGCCTGCTGGGGAACATGCACTAAAGGTAGTGGTCATGAGCAAAGGTCTCGCCACAGGAATCTTCACCCTGACCAGCACACCACAGGCCACCATCCAACCAACATCAGGAAGCATTGGTGGAGGAACTCCACTGTTGATTGAAGGAAATGGCTTTGTGGAAGGAAACACCACTGTGATGTTTGGTAACCTCCCCTGCTCGATTCTGGAAGTAAACCCAGACATGGTGAAATGTTTGACACCTCTTCATCCAAAGGGACTGGTGCAGGTGGATATTTGGGTGTTTAACGTTCAGTACCCAAGTCAACGTTTCAACTACTCCATTGAACAAACTCCAAACATCACGTCAGTGAGCCCTGTAACAGGTAAGATTTGATTTTCCTGAGCAATCAGACTTATGATTTTTACAGAGAAGATAACAGAATAAAAAATAAAATCTTGGCAGGAAACAAAACAGGGCACAATTCACCCTAAAATTCTGACCTTATAGCCACTCTATTGCTTTAAATGGTCACACAGGTCGTGTGGGAACAGAGATCACTGTGTCTGGTTCAGGGTTTGGCACAGATGCAGCGCTCATCTCAGTGGAGATTGATGGTGTGGATTGTGATGTGACATCCATCACAGACACACAGTTACTGTGCACTGTTGGGGAACACGCAGGAGGAACGTTTCCGGTTATGTTATACCATCAGGTCAAAGGTCATGCCTTGACAAAGTCTGTCTTCAGCTATGAACTGCTGCTGACAGGTGTCACACCAAATGAAGGTAATCACTTTCTCTGCCACTGTATTACATCTCATTTACAGTGTAATGTATCAAATTTTGCATACTGTAAGTTCAGGATATTAAAACAGGAAGTAAAATGAAAATAATCTAAACAAATCAAAATAGTAAAATAAATTCTTATTCAGCCTTAATCCTGTTAATAATGTTGTAAATTGTTGGGCCTACATTATACAGTTTTTGTAGAGAAATCAATCTACTTTAAAAATTACTTTTATTGGTAACACCTAAAAAGTGAGAAAATTTAAGTTGAAAAAATAGTTTTTTAAGTTTTTAGCAGTTGAAGTATATTTTTATTTATTTAATTCAAGTATAAGACTATACAGCAAGAAAACCCTACAGTTATGCCCTTTGTTCTGTATTTCTTCAGGAAGCTATGCTGGAGGAGCTGTTGTTGCCATTCAAGGTTCTGGATTCGACCCAAACTCCACCAGAGTCCTCATCTGTAACAGAGAGTGTAACGTAAACGTGCAGATCTCCACATCTACCCAACTGTACTGTGTAGTCCCGTACAACAATGGTATGCATTACTTTCTCATTAAACACTGTAGATTGTATATGTGCCATAAAATAAATATGTTCTATGATTTTATGTAAAAGTATATAATTTGGAGTAAACATCTGACAGCTTTGATGCAGATCTTTTACAGTACCGTACATGTTGTTTCTCTTGCAGGAAATGAAACAGATCGGGTCTGTGAGGTTGTAGTGATGAATGGAGATAACAGAGTCAACCTCACAATCGGCTACACATACAGATCCTCTTTAACCCCTGTTATCAGTGCTGTCACACCACGCAGAGGGGGAACAGCTGGAGGCACCAGACTCACCATCACTGGATCAGGCTTCAGGTGAAAAGTTGCCTGTTTCCACTTCTGTGTCTTTAAACGCTCGTTTATTGGGGTCGACAGCTTATAAAAACTTATTTACAGATTAAACTTTAAAACAGAATAATACCTAAAAGCTGCTTTGTGACAAGATGTACAGCTAACAAGCCAAAAAACCCAGAAATAAGTTTTTACTTATAAGCTTTCGACCTCAAAAAACGAGCGTTATTCTGTTTTTGTTATAAGCCATAAATGACAAGGAGGCGGCCTCTCGCAATACAAAGTCAATGGAGATGGTTGGATTGTTTCCCCCCCGGTGGACGTGGTTTTCAAATTTGCATTACTGCACTCTGTCTATAAAAAGCAAAGACAAGTTGCTTCTAAGAAAGATCTTTGATTTTATGTAAAGCAGTTACAGATCATTTCAAGTGTTTCTTAAGAATTAATTCTGCTCATATTTTTTAATGAGTTCATTTTAAACTTCTCTTTCTTTCCTTGTCTCACCTGTAGTGCAAATGCCAGTGAAGTTACTGTGACGATTGCGGGATCTGTCTGTGATGTTGAGTCAGCCAATGGGACGCAGATTATATGTGTGACTAATGCTCAACCAAAATCCCAAGAAACTAAAGTGCGAGTTCTGATAGGAAACAGAGGAATCGCCAGAATGGTAACAGAATTTTTAATAACAGATGGTTGACCCATCCTAAATTAAAAGAACCACAAACTAACCAATGTATTTCATACCTGGAGATCAGCCAAAATCTATTAAGCTAAATCTTGACCCCACTGAAAGTAATTAACTTCATTCTGAACTGAATTGAAATAACTTCAATTGGGCCAATTTTTAACACTATCGGTAATAGTTTGACAACAGCCGATAGTCACAGAAGATATATCCTGTCAATCAAAAGAAAATGGAAAATGCAATGAATGTGAGCTCTGTGTATAGAAAATGTAAAGAAACATTACTAGTGTAATGTACAATATTAATGGTCTTGTATGACTGAAAATAGAATATTCCGAATTTAGTTAATGCAAGTTAATATAACCACCAAACTATCAGCATCAGATGATATCAGTCTGAATAATTGGCTATTGGTGGAGAAATTTGATATTGGTGCATCACAACTATTGCATGAGATGTTTCTTCTTTTTTTTTTTCAGGATCATGCTAATTTCTTCTACATTGACGTATGGTCATCTCCTTATACATGGGGTGGAGACTCACCTCCTGAGAAAGGCGCATTTGCTGTAATCACTGCTGGTCAAACCATTCTGTTGGACACCAGCACCCCTGTCCTAAAGATGCTCCTCATCCAAGGTATGTTCATGGAGATAAATGCAACCTTTATAAATATGTGGCATGAAGAATTATGCAGTCCTGTAGTCCTTGACAAAAAGTTTTTAAAGGCTATTAGGGCAAGTGGGTGAGGCATGTTTACCACCAGGGTTTAAATTGGGCAAGGATTGAGCCCCAAAAAAAACATAAGCTGAAGGTCTCATTCCGCTCTGTGCCAGTGTACCTGCTGCTGGTGCATGTGGACTGAAGTGAAGTGAATAACGTGTTTTCATTTATTTCTATGGAGGGCCAAAACGGATTGTGCGCTCGGGTTTTTACCGCTCATTTGCACGACGCGTCAAACGTTTTTTTGCCACCATGTGCCAACCCCATGGAGCCCCCACCCCACATAACAAATCCCAATTTAACCCCTGTTTACCACACCCAAGTAATAATCCTAGGCTAGGCTAGGCTAGTTCATACAGTTCATATATACAGTACTATTTAATTCAATTCAATTTTATTTATATAGCGCTTTTCACAATTGTTAATGGTTGCAAAGCAGCTTTACATGAGTAATAGATAATATAAGAAGTAGAATATAGCGTCTAAGGTTAAACCGTACAAGCAAGCATATTAATAATGTAAAGTATACAGTAAAGTGCTAAGTTAAGCCAAAGTTGGCTGACTCTCCCGGGGACGAAAAAAACCCCTAGGAGAAAACCCGGTGGGAAAAACTCCTAGAAGGACAAAAACTCTTGGGAGAAATTAATATATATTTATATATATATATAAACACGGTAGGGATAGGAAGCGGGTAAGCGGATTAAACTGGTTCAGCCGGTGGTCGTTGGTCGTGTATCGGCTGGGCATCACGTTGAAGGACAGCCAGTAGATCAGTGGTGTGATGAGCTTCACAGCAACAGGAACTGGGTCTGTTTGTCGAGACAGGGAGACAAAAACAGAATTCTATTAGTGTAGGGGCCGTTCGCATGTAATGCAAGTGTCATACATTATAGTGGTTTAAGTCAGCTCGGTTCCAGACAGGCTAACTATTGCGGCAATAGTATATTACCCATATGAGGTATGTGAGTGCTTTGTTCTAGACAAAATAACAATTGCGGGATAAGTTCATTTACTGGACATTTTATGTGAATGCTTTGTTAAAGAAGAATGCCTTAAGTTTAGATTTAAATTGATCGACTGTGTCAGATACACAAAATGATTTGGTAAATCATTCCAGAGCTTAGGGGCCAAGTAGGAAAAGGATCTACCACCTTTAGACACTTTTGGGGCTCTATTTTAACGATCTGAAACGCAAGTGCGAAGCGCAACGCGCAAGTGAGTTTGTGGGCGGATCTTGGGCGCTGTTGCTATTTTCCCGGCGTGAGAAATAACTCTTGCGCCGGGCGCAAATCAATAAGAGGTTGGTCTGAAGTAGGTTCATTATTCATAAGTGTGGTTTGGGCGTAACGTCAAATAAACCAATCAGAACGCTAGCCAACATTCCCTTTAAACGCAAGGGCGCAAGTTCCATGGCGGGTTGCTATTATTATGACGGATTTACCAGGCGCACGCCAGGAGCGGTTTACAGCCGAGGAGACCCACGTTCTTGTACGGGGGAATCCCACGCTTGCCAGCATAAATCGGGCACGCCGTGTAACGGGAGGTGGATCTGCCTCAGGACTTGACGCCAGCAGAGGACATCGCTGCGTCCACCCTCACCGCTGAAAGGGTTTGGGGGCTTTGAAATCGGACCCAAGAAACGCAAGCAAGGTCCAACCCCAAAGTACTCTTACAAATCAAGTTCATATACATTAAGGTTTCTTATGAAAACATTTGAACTATTATTTACATAAAATAAACGTAATACAGCCACACAACAAAGTTATGAAAATATTTTAATCGTTATTTGCATGAGAATAAATAAAAAATATCACCACAATGCTCACCACTATGATTCCCCTTATCTCGTGTATTAATATTTTTAAGTGTAACAATTTATGATTTGCAAAAATAACTGTTGCATCTGTGTAGATTAGATAAGCAAAGTGTATGCGCGTTGTGCACGCTATACATTATGGTCAAGCATGCGCCCTTAAAATAGCATAATGAACCACGCGCAACGCGCCACTGACTTTAGACTAGTTTTTTTTTGTTAGTAGCGCAATTGTTTTTTGAAACTGCAAAATAGCATAAGAGATGGTTTGCGCCGCAACACGCCTCCTTTTTGCGCTGAACCGCCCAGGGAGCGCAAGTTCATTCCCTAGTTTGCTGACGTGCATCTGTGGAGGGAAAAACCCCGCTGTGCGCCGGCGCAAAATACTAATGATACATGCGTCACTGACAAAGTCAATTGCGCTGGGTGCAAGATAGAGCCCTTGATATTCTAGGGATAATTAAGTGACCAGAATTTTGTGATCGCAGTTTACGTGGTGGATTGTATTCTGACAGTAATTCGTTAATATACGAGGGCGCTAGGCCATTTAAGGCTTTGTAGGTGATTAGTAATATTTTAAATTGTATGCGATATTTAACTGGTTGCCAGTGTAAAGATGCCAGAATTGGACTAATGTGGTCATACTTTTTAGATCGAGTAAGCACTCTTGCGGCGGCGTTTTGAACTAGCTGAAGCTTGTTTACCTGATTTGCATGGCATAAGATGGAAGAATGCTGTGCGTCAGACGTTGGAGATATGACTATCGAAAGATAGATTGCTGTCGAACATTCTTAACCGTGTAAGATGGCACCACCGTGCAGCCATCTATGGGCAACTTGTAATCTGACATATTATGTTTGGAGCGATTTGGTTCAATAATAAGTATCTCAGTCTTATTGGAGTTTAGCATAAGAAAGTTATGTGCCATCCAGTCCCTAATATCACTAATGCACTCTGTTAGCTTAGCAAACTGGTGGGTTTCGCTAGGATGTGACGAGATGTAAAGCTGGGTATCATCCGCATAGCAGTGAAAACTTATGTTATGTTCCCTGATAATGTCTCCTAGAGGTAACATATATAACGAGAATAGGATAGGTCCTAGAACTGATCCCTGAGGTATGCCGTATTTAACGGGGGACTGATATGACTCTTCCTCATTTACATAAACAAAGTGATATCGATTGGTTAGATACGATCTAAACCAGGCTAACGCCTGACCACTGATGCCAACATAGTTTTCTAGTCTATTGAGTAGGATTCTGTGATCTATTGTGTCAAAGGCTGCACTAAGGTCTAGTAATATAAGGATTGAGATTTCACCATGATCGGATGTTAATAGGAGGTCATTTGTAACTCTAAGCAGCGCTGTTTCTGTGCTATGGTGGGGCCTGAATCCTGATTGGAACTTTTCATATGTATTATTATTCGCTATGAATGTGCATAGCTGGCTTGCCACTACTTTTTCTAATATTTTAGAAAGAAAAGGTAGATTTGAGATTGGTCTAAAGTTATTAAGATCTCCCCGGTCAAGGTTTGTTTTTTTAATGAGCGGTCTAATAACTGCTAGTTTGAAAGCTGTTGGAACGTATCCTAATTCTAGAGATGAGTTAAAGATATTTATTACTGTGTCTGACACTACATGAAATACCTCTTTTAGTAATTTTGTGGGAACGGGGTCTAATATGCAGGACAATGATTTGGATGCAATACTAATTTAGAAAGCTCTTCTATTGTAGTAGGTTTAAATGACTCAAGATGTTCGTAAGGTAATCTAGTGGTAAATGTACTATTGGGTAGAGTGGTGGCTGCTTGCGTAGTTTCTATGTTTTCCCTAATAAACATAATTTTGTTATTATAGAAGTTCATGAAGTCGTTACTATTGTGTTGGAGTTTACTATTGGTTTCTGTTTGTTCTTTGTTTCTAGTCAGTTTCGCAACTGTGCTAAAGAGGAAACGAGGGTTGTTATGATCTTCTTTAATTAGCGTACTGAGATAGGTAGATCTGGTGGTTTTTATATTCTGTTTGTAGTGTTGAACACTCTCTTTCCATGCTGAACGCCATACGGTAGTTTCTTTCCATTTTTCTAGCTACTGTTTTAAGGACTGCAGTATGATGGTCATACCATGGAGCTGTGAACCAATATCCTTGTGAATGTTTTATCTCCTTTAAGGTGGACGGCTGATTTTTGATGAGGCAGATATTGAGCTACAGGCGGAGAACATTTTGATCACAGATGGTGGAGCTTTACAGATCGGGACAGAGCAGCAGCCCTTCCAGCATAAGGCCATCATTACACTGCATGGACACCTGAGGTCTAAAGAACTTCCTGTCTATGGTGCCAAGACCCTGGGTGTCAGAGAGGGAGTGCTGGATCTGCATGGTATGCTTGTACAGTAGAGTACTTCGGTTTCATCTTAATATAATCCCAATTGTAAAAATACTTTCAACATTTCTTAGTATTGTTCTTAGTATTTATTCTGTATATGTAACCTACTGTCTGCTTTAATAATGACAGCATGTACATGGGCTGACATGAACACATATATAGAAATGAGCCATATAACAAAGTCAAAATAGCCCTTAGGTTGACATCACAACGGTGCTAAGTTTTCTTGATCCAGACAACATAGTGCGTAACCAGTGATGCTTCGTTTAAAGATTAAATTAAAACCTGCTTCTCCAGGAATCCCAGTACCTGTACCGTGGACTCGTCTTTCCCAGACTGCACAGAATGGCTCCAGTACTCTCACACTGATGGATGCTGTCACCTGGAAAACTGGAGATGAAATTGTCATTGCTTCAACAGGGAAGAGGTACAGTATAGATGCACACTGCTAAAGCTGGAGTGAAACTCAGTTAACAAAATCACATATTTTTGACCAACGATTACACATGACTTATACTCACAAAGATTAACTCAAACCATAAAGTTTGTTTCTTGAGCTCAAGAGCTATAGCTCATGCGTTAAGGTTTGCAAGTTCCTCACAAATCTCTGTACAGAGCGCCTCCTAATGAGAGGGCTGTTTGGAAAGTGAGACTTCTTTTACTATAGCATCACTTTAATCGCTCCACATGTCTAGATTCTTATTCATTTTAACAGCAAAAAGTACCATTCCTTTGATAAAACTGGTGTATTTTTTTAAATCAAATTATGTGACCTGAAAATGCTTATGAATTAAACCTAATTGAATCGTATGTTCTTAAAAATCCAAAGACATAGCCAGAGAGAGAATGAGTTAAGAAGAATTGCCTCAGTTTCGGCTGATGGCAGGACCCTCACACTGACTGAACCCCTGACCTACACTCATCTGGGTGTTTCTGTCACTCTGCCTGATGGGACTGTTTTTGAAGCAAGAGCAGAGGTGGGACTTCTTACCAGAAACATTGTTGTCCGTGGATCCAACAACCAGGAGTGGAATGATTTGATACCAGCTTGCCCTGATGGATTTGACACAGGTCTGGCTGTTTGTTTGTTAATAAGTAATTATTGTTTGAAACATTTACACAACATTAATTTATTCATATATTCATATTTTCTTACAGGGGAATTTGCGGTGCAGACATGTTTCCAGGGGAGATTTGGTGAGGAAGTAGGAAGTGATGAGTTTGGTGGTTGCATCATGTTCCACTCACCACAACCAAACCAGAACCTGACAATTGGCAGAATTGAATATGTTGAGGTAACAGTTTAATGAATGAGTGTACAAAAAACCAAATGATTAACTTCGTTTGAAAACTTAAGGAGATTCAAATACAAAACCTTTTAATTACATTCCATCAAGGTATTATTTTGTTATTGCCCACCTTTCTTTAGGTTTATCATGCTGGACAGGGGTTCCGTCTGGGCCGCTACCCGATCCACTGGCATCTAATGGGTGATGTTCAAAATAAGTCGTACGTGCGAGGGTGTGCCATACATCAATCTTACAACCGTGCTGTGGCCATCCGCAACACCCACAACTTACTGGTGGAGCGTAATGTCGTCTACGATATTAAAGGTGCCGCATTCTTTATTGAAGACGGCATTGAGACCGGAAACATCTTGCAGTACAATTTGGCCGTATTTGTAAGACAGAGCACAAGTTTGCTAAATGATGATGTAACTCCGGCTGCATACTGGCTCACCAACCCTAACAACATCATCAGACATAATGCCGTGGTTGGTGGGACACACTTTGGATTTTGGTACCCAATGCCCAATCGTCCTGATGGTCCATCTTATGATGCCAACATCTGTCCGAATAGAGTTCCACTTGGAGAGTTCTTCAACAATACTGTGCATTCACAGGGCTGGTATGGATTGTGGATCTTTCAGGAGTATTTCCCTGTGCAGAATAATCCATGCTCTTCCAGTACACCAGCCCCAGCAGTCTTCCGCCGCCTGATCTCCTGGAACAATGAGAAAGGTGCTGAGTGGGTGAATGTTGGAGCTGTGCAGTTCAGTGAGTTCCTGATGGTCAATAATGAAAAAGCAGGAGTGGAGACCAAGAGGATCACATGGAGCTATGTCAGTGGATGGGGGCTGGAAAGAGGTGCAGCTGTGGTCAACAGCACAATTGTGGGTCACGTGGATGAGCTGGGGCTGGGAAATGATTACTGCACCACACATGGTGTTGTTCTGCCTCTGGATGATGGTATGAGTGTCATCAACACCAAGTTTGTGAACTTCAACCGGTCAACATGCGCAGTTATTGGGGTGGCAGAAATCATTGGAACCTGCACATCCCACTGTGGAGGCTGGAGCGCAAGATTTAGTGGGATCCGATACTATCAGTCACCCAATAAGGCCAGGTTCAGATGGGAGCACGAGGTGGTGCTCGTAGATACTGATGGATCCCTGACAGGTACAGTTCTCTAGATATTATTTCAAACTGGGAGACACCTACTTCAGGTCTAATACTACTACTAATAAGCCAGATGTGTTTATTGATGATTGAGATCTCTTAAAGTGTACTAGTTGGTGTTACTCCAGAGAAATTGTTGGGGGTTAGGAATTTCGAGACTGGAATGTGTGTCTGTCTTTCTGTGTCTATCTTGGCCATAATGTCACTTTCATGTTACAGATTAAACAAGACAAGCTTCTGAATAACATTATCTAATTATTTTAATAAAGGCAAAGTTAACTCTAAGGTGGTGCCGATGAGTAACCTGCTCGACCCAAGTCACTGCTCTCAAGTAGCAGATTGGAGTGTCGGTGTTCCTGGAGCAGTTTGTGACAACACCATTAACTTCCATCGGCTGGTTTTCTTCTATCCCTCACCATATTCACTTTGGTATAACAATGTAAATCTCACTAACTCATACGGTAGGTTGAAAATCTACTTTTGGGATTATTGAGATATAAAGATTTGTGTGCATTTGTCAGATGTGTTACTGTACAATTCACTCTGCCTTGTAATGTACTTTGTAATGATTTACACTAAATCTCCCTTTAGGGTCTTGTGTGTTACCTTTCCTTTATACGCTTGTGACACAGTCATATGGCTGGATGGCATTGGTGCCTTCAAACCAAACCTACAACTGGTACTTTGAGCGTGGTTCCCAAGTCACCAGCATCTCATATAGTGGAATGATCTACGGCTTTAAGGTAAAGTGTGACCACTTAAGTGTGACTTTTTTTAGGTAAATTATTGCTTTGTTTCATTTTTTCTATTATTTCTTAAAGCAATACCATGTAAGTCTAGCTCACCCCTACAGTTTGGAAACAGTATTGTCTTCTACTGTCGTAATTAAATCTGTCATGGTTACACCAGGGGATACACATGCGAAACCCACAAACTCTGCATATATTTCAGGATATTATATATTAAATTTTATGACATCATTATACAATATACAATATATACACACTATATACAATATAATTTCCATGGGTTTTAAGAGATCACGTAGCTCACATTTACAAGCCAGCGTTATTATAGTAGCCTATTTTGTCTACTGTTTTACAGAATGGATATGCCAATAACATTTTTGTGTTGTTAATCAATGTTTGTGTGGTAGGTAATAGCCATATACCGTCAATATTATAATAACAATCTCGATGAATCTGCAAAGTTGAAAGATCGATTTGCATTATAGCCTGAGGCAAGACACTTTGACCAGAAAAATAAATAAACAAACATGATTATCAGCCTGCAGTCATCAGGCTAGTTAGCTTAAAATATTAATTTGTCCATCTAATAATGTATTATTTACTTGCAAGAATGTAGCCCCTACCAAACTTGTACTACACGCGATTTAGACATAGGCTAATAATAATAATAATTTGCTCCTCTACTAGCATTACTTGATTCATGAAGAGAAATGGAGGACCAGATAGCTTCAGTAACATAGACAACAAATTACTTCAATACTTATTAGTCTAACACAGTGTTTCTCAAACTTTTTCTGCCATTCCCCACTTTGGAGGTAGGGAAGGGTTTCGAGCCCCACCTGTCCCTAATCGCCCAAACAAAATGGTAATCAACTAGGCTTTAAGTTTAACTGTTAAAATGTATTTAATCACATCATATTATAAACCATAACAGCATAAACACTTTCAAAAGAGCAAGAAATGTGCAAATGTGTTATCCCTTTGCATGAAATTAGACTTTTTTCAAATGTAAAAAATAATATTGCAACTGTTTGCATTTTGATTCTTACAAAATTCATCATACTTTCTTTTTGGCTGGCTTTTTGGTTTATTAGGTCCACTGTCTGTCTTGGTTTTCTCTGCTGGTGCTGAATCCAGTTTTCTTCTCATTTCGTGTCACAAACCTATCCATTATTAACTTTTATACCCGCTACCACCTATACCGCCTCTCTACATTCAAGTTTTTGATCAGCTTCAATTAACATTCCGACATTAAGTTATTCTTGAAGGGTTTCGCGTGACATTTTCTTCACAGTCTGATGTTGTTTTTAAATTTCCTCCCGTTTGTCACGCCCCACTTGTAATGTTCCCATTCCCCACTAGTGGGGCCCACCCCACACTTTGAGAAACTCTGGTCTAACAGCATGACGGCTAAGTCAGCATCGGTCGGGCAGCCCACTGCCACTTTTAGCTCCTGTCAGCGAGCAAACGCTGTACCAATGTTTATCCTCGTATCCTCGCCTTTAATTTTGTCACTCTCTTCCTAGACTCCTCAGACAAAACCCATGCCTTCTTGAGTTTCATTGCTGATTCAGTGGCCATGATAACAACATACACCCGCGTGACAGCACAAACAAACGCTAGTAAGGCTCTCGCGTCCGAACTTGACAAAATGGGGGTGGGGGCGGAAGTGAGGTATGCCGTAAAGCAGTCAGATTTTGTAGTTCTTTTTGTGCTTCTTTTTGAAGTTCCGTAGTGCCAGTAAAAGCGATACAGACCCCGTCAGGCTATGGCATACATGTCATTCACCCTATTGTAAGTCAATGTACCATCACAAGGGTCTTGGAAATATATTATGAAGGTTGAAAAACTACTTGGTGTTGCTTTAATATATATTTAGCAATTTTCTAGTTGGTTTCATCAGTCTAATTTTGTACCTTTTCCCTCCCTGATAGACAGAGGATTATATCATAATGAATCACAACTTTAATCAAACGCCTGACTGGTTCCACATTATGGATAACCGAAATGGTTCCTCCCAGCCACTGGACCCTGCTGTGAATGTAAATGGCGACTGGTACTTTAACAAGTCTTCAAACAGCCTATATTACATGGGTAAAAATACTCATCCTTTCATATAAAACATTTGCCAACGTAATCCAAGTCCTATAAAATGTCAACCCTATGCTGCAGGTCTATAGGAAATTAAACATTTGTTATATTTTGACTGCAGTATCTGGAAGAGATCATGCAGCTAGCCGGAGGAGGAGGCACAGTGTGGACCGGTCACTTAAAGACAGAGATATATACTTCTATGTGTATCAGTGTTACTATCCAAAGTGCATCACACCAACAAGTGGACCTCCAATTCCCTCACCATCAGACAATTTCACCTCTTTGCCCGGACAGGAATACTTCAAGTATGTTACACAAATTCACTTGCTCAGCACATTTTTTGAATAATACAATATGTTGTTAGACTTCATATGTTGTTTGTAAAATATATACAGCAGTGGATGTACTCCCTGGTCAAACACATCTTTCTGGAGATCAAGCCCTGAAAACAACTTTGCTGTACCACAAACAGACTCTGATGTGGTCATTCCATTAGGTAAGCAACTGTTTAAGTAAAATGCTTAGAAATTAACTTTTTTCACAAGAAACATTTACATTTTAATTTACACATAGCCATTCTTCCAATGTAAATTTTAAAGTCAAGGTATTTTTTAAATGCAAGTAAATAAATAAGAACTGCTACTACCACGATGCAGGTTTGCACACTTCAGACCTAAAGTCCTTATATTCTGAAACAATAGAGTGCCGCAGCGATGATGTATTTTTGTGTAATTAATGACAATTACACATTTTGTCCAAGAAGTTAATCTTCACAGATGAATTAAAAATGTTATGAACACAAACAAATAGTAAAAACATTTGCAAATGAAGATAACAGCTTCAACAGTTTGACAACACGTGCACTGCAAATCTGCACAACACAACCAAATACAAAAACAGCACATATGACAATATAAGTGTTTCAAGGGGACCAAATAAAGTGATGCACTTTGCTGAGACTGCTCATTTTTCACTGACTAAATTATTTGCTGAAATGTATAAACCAAAAACACATTATTAATCACTTTAATGTTCTCTATTT
This sequence comes from Paramisgurnus dabryanus, assembly GCF_030506205.2. NCBI lineage: Eukaryota > Metazoa > Chordata > Actinopteri > Cypriniformes > Cobitidae > Paramisgurnus > Paramisgurnus dabryanus. The sequence goes on along the minus strand of NC_133355.1, from coordinate 10,306,707 downwards.
GTTCCTTTTTATGTTAAATATTAACATTTTATTCTACCTAACCACTTATGCACTTAAAGCAACACCAAAGAGTTTTTTTACCTTAAAATAACGTTTCCAAAAAAGTTTTAGTGGTTCAACCACTCAAAACAGGGTGAATGGCACTTTCACATTCGCTTTGCAGCCCTCTATCGGCCAAAACCGCACTAAAGATGTTTCCAACCGTCGGGTAGTGGTCCTGTAGTTCGAGTGAAAACTACAAAAACTTGCTTTACGGCAGACCTACAATCCAATCAGAGCCAGCTACTGTATGCTGCAGTATTTACGACAGTGGTAATGAACAATTACGCTTCTAACCTGTAGGGGGAGCAAAGAGCAATAAGTCTTTAGTGTTGCTTTAAAGGAGACATGAATAGGTAATATTTTTAAGAATTAAATTCGTTGCTTTTATTTTGTTTAGTTGTTTTGAGGATTTGCAATGCATGTGTTGTAAAACACATCTTTGTTTTCTAGGGTTTTTTCCCCATTTAAAAATGTTTTATTTTATTGCTGTGCAGTAACCCCTGTTTGCCACTGTATCTTAGCTTTCAGGTTTATTAATATGATACAACTGTATAATAATTACAAATGATCGTTAAATTGTCCCATTTTGTTTTAAAGGGAAGTGTGTGGTTGTAGACATTGAAATTCCTTCCCTGAACAAGCTGACAATATTTGGAGTTCTGATGATTCCAGACACAATTAATGGCACGGCAAACATCAGTGGTTCTCAATATAACAACGTTGTTTTGAATGTCACATACATCTCCATTCAGGTAAGAATATAAAGTATAGACCAAATTGCATCCTACCATTTATTTCAACTGAGTGATAAATTAACTACAAAAGTAACTACAGTACATGTCAGAGAGTATCTGCTGGGGATCATCACTATAAACTATAGCAGATCTTAAGCGGGCAATCTATCAATACTTTATTGACTGGTAGTTGCTAAAGTTATTTACAGTCAGTAAAAATATCTAAAGTGGACTATCGAAATAAACTGTTACCTTACTTTTAACTCAGGGTGGCCGTCTGGTTGCTGGATATCCTGATCAACCCTTCAGAGGTGAACTACAGATCATACTGAGAGGAAACCATCTCACACCAGACTGGTTGTTGCCTGGAATAAACCAAGGGTCTAAAGTGCTGGGTAAGGGCGTTATATAAAAGGTTCTTCATAGAGAATTTAGCAGTTGCAATCATATAAATGATCATATTTATAGAAACACTGCTGTTTTCCAGGTGTGTTTGGATCTCTTGATCTTTATGGCATGCCACACAATGTGTCTCACACTAAACTGGCCAACACAGTCCAGGCTGGAAACAACACTCTCTCTCTGGAGGAAACTGTTGACTGGAAGGTTAGATGTTCAAAACAGCACTTAAGAGGGGCTAAGACAACCATTTACTAAGGTTGCAAATGTAACATACTAAGCTATAATTTAATGTAGTCGTTGTCATAAACAACTGATTTAATAGCACCTTATATTACATACCTTTATGTCATGTGCTCTCCTTCACTTCAAATGTGTTTTCCTCTTTGTTCGCATAAAACAATGCAAGCTTTGTGTTGACATTTTTTTACCTTCAGGTTGGAGATCAGATTCTGCTGTCTACCACCAGTTATGATCCATGGCAGACAGAAGTCCGCACCATAAGTGCAGTCTCAGACGATGGCCGCACACTGATCCTGGACCGGCCTGTCACATACACACACATCGGTTAGTACACTGAAACATTTTCAGCCTAGGACTAGGACTATATGTCTTGGACAATCATTTAATCCACAATGGCCAATTGATAAGTTGCTGTTGCAACGGTGCATTTAGAAAAACGGCTATTTTTATTACTCCTGTAGTAATCAGGTGTATGCTTTAGTGCAGTGTTTCCCAATCCTGGTCCTCGAGGCCCCCCTGACAAAAAGTTTTAGATGTCTCCTTATTTAAAACACCTGATTCAACTTATCAACCTCCTTCAAAAATGGTAAACATGTCTCCCTAACAAGCTGATGAGTAAAATCAGGTGTGTTGAATAAGGAGACATCTAAAACTTTCTGGCAGGGGGGCCTCGAGGACCAGGATTGGGAAACACTGCTTTAGTGTAATATTTGTCTGTGATGAATAGAGGTTTGTGTTTTATTATTTGGTAACAATATAGATATAACAAGATTAGGCACTGCTATTACTATGAATGAGGGAAATGTAACTCTCAATATAGGACAAAGGTACAGTGTCCCAGGATCTTCTGGAAGCTATCAGCTTGCAGGGGATGTGGGTCTGCTGACCAGAAACATCAAGATCATTGGACAGGAGTATCCAGCCATGAACACACAGTCTTATGGAGCTAGAGTACTGGTGGGCTCCTTCACAAGAGGAAATACTTTATACAGAGGTATAAAACAAATTAAACTGACAAAATACTCACAACAGGGAGGAGGTCTAAGATTCCTAAAAAAATTTTTTTTTTTGTTATCTCACAGTAAGTGAGAAATTAATTCATTTACACGCTTCATATTTAAACATTTCTATTAAAATTGCTTAAATAAACATCTTGTTTGTATATCATAAGTAAAACTTAAGCTCACCTGTGATATTATGTGTTGCAGGAAAAGCTCAGATCAGAAACATTGAGTTCTACCACACAGGACAGGAGGGATGGAACGACCCATCAGATCCACGTTACTCTCTGGCGTTTCTGAACCTGGGAGATGTGAGAACACAAAAGCTTAATTCCTACACCTGACTTTTGTCTGTACACCAAATGCTTTTTATGCATTGCAGTACTTTACTAAAATCACATGGTTATAACTGTTTAATAGGTGGCGAATGAGTCCTACATAAAGGGATGTGCTTTCCATGATGGCTTTGCTCCTGCTATTGGGGTGTTTGGAACAGATGGACTGAATATCGATGACAACGTGATCCATCACACTGTTGGAGAAGGTGTCTATACAGTGGCAACTAAACTGTTCAGTGCAAATATAAGTTAAATTGAGTACGCTGAAATTGATTTTCTCTTTTACAATTTTTATTCTTTAGGAATCAGAATATGGGGCGATAACAGTGCTGTCAGGAGAAACTTGGTTACTATGACACTGTGGCCAGGATCCTACAATGGTGCAATAGAGACTTTAAACACTGAGTGGAATGCAGCTATTGAGGTACTGTTTTCAAATAAATAAATAAATGTAGTGTCCATACCATAGTACAAAAATAACCTTAGCCTGATTATTCATGTTACTGTACATTCACAAAACAAACACTGTTTTAACTTCCCCACTCCTACCCACAAAATATATGCCATATTACGGTATGTTTTAAAGATTACTTGTTAGTGATTAAGGAGAGAAATTAAGGGCTCTATCATACACCCGGCACAATGCATGACGCAAGTTTCTTTTGCTAGTTTCAACCTAGCACAATGATCATTTTCACGCTTTGCGCCACGTTGTTTAAATAGCAAATGCATTTGCGCCCAATTCTGTGCCCATGGGTGTTCTGGTCTGAAAACGAGGTGTGTTCAGGAACATTGTTGGCGCGTTGCTATTTTGAGGCAACTAAAATAGACTACGCCATTGACCAACAAAAACCTGGTCTGAAGTCAATTGGCTTAAATGTTTTTTGTTATTTAATGAGCGCGATAGTAATATGCGCATATAAACGGAACTACAACGCTTTTGCTTATCACATACATGAATGCGCAGCAGCACAAAAACGCTTTTAAATAAAAAAATTAAAGGATTAAAATGTAAAGATTATTATTGAGTCTCTTGGGCATAAATGAAGACCGATTATGAGACGTCAATGAGACTTGTAGCTTGGTAAGTATATAAATGCTTTGCTTTAAACAAATGCATCTATTTTTAAATGTTTTTTTAAATGCTACCCTACGAATTTATTGGAAACAATGACACTGTACCTATAGATATGGTGAGATGAGAAACATTTTAAGTAATGCTTTTTAAAAACAGTGTTTAAGCTACTGCCCAACACTGCTTTTAAAGGGGATGAGAGCTGAGACTCTCATTGGTTTATTGCACGTTACGCCCATAATACACCCATTACTCATTATGAGATATATGAACAACCCTTTTCGACCGTGCGCTCGGCGCGCAAACCATTTTTCCTGTCATTAAATTAGCAAAAGTGGCACCGAAACACCCCTTTAGAGCGTGCGCCGTGTGCTTTAGACAATGCGCTTAGATCGTTAAAATAGGGCCCTAAGAGTTAAAGACAGACAATAACTACATAAATAATAATTACTGTTTATATTTCAGGTTAGTGAAGCAACCAATGTGATTCTTCAAGGGAATATTGTTGCTGGTTATGAACGAGTGGGATTCAGAATTGATGGAGAACCTTGCCCAGGTAAATCAGACTGAAGTGTATTTGTGTCACAGGTTTAAATTATGGGTGATTTTAATGAGGAGGTAGTCATAGTTGTTAAAGTTGTTAATAATGAGGTTGTGTTTGTTAACATTAGTAAATAAGTGTGTTTACATTAACAGTGAGCAATACTTCTACAACATAAAAGCTTCTTCTTAATCAACTGCTGTTTTATTTTTATGTCAAAAGGTTCAGGTTTAGTACCTCAATGGAGTGAGAATGAAGCACATGGTGGTCTGTATGGAGTCTACATGAATAAAGACGGACTTGCTGGTTGCTCTCAAATCCAGGGGTTCACCGTCTGGAAGAGTTTTGATTTTGGCATTTACGTACAAGTATGATAAACATCCTAAAGCCTATCAACAGTTGTATACTGCAGAAAGTATTTGCTGAATTGCCATCTATACAGATGCAGTACATCTCATCAACATTATTATGCTGTTTGAAGATATGTTGTCCTCTCTTGACCTCCAGGTATCTATGAATGTGTACATCTCTAATGTGACCCTGGTTGATAATGGAATGGGCATCATGCCTATAATCTACCGCCCTACATCCATCAGCCATGCATATGCTGACAAAACCGTCCGTGTACAGGTGAGGATCCACAGACTGCTTCAGTCGAAAATTATTAGATGTTAATAAAATATTTTCACGTCATATTATAGCAATCACATTTACATTGGTCACATTTCATAGTGTAATTAGGAATATTAATGTTTCGTTTGCACACCCGTTCGAATATCTTTCTTCTTTATTCAGGATGCCCTGATTGTGGGCAGCAGCCCTGATTTTAACTGTCTGGACACACTGGCAACAACTGAGACCTACGTCGCCGTCAGTGAAAGCCACAGGGCTCCACGACCCCCTAAAGGTACAGAACTATAGAGATGATTAATAAAACAAATACAATACAACACATTTTTGTCATTTGACAAGACTTGACATTTCAATATTATTTTCAACTGAATTAATTTCTGCTTTTGGTTCATTCAAAGAAAACTGGGGAACATTTAAGATAACATTTTATCTGTACAAGTATTCCTAAAATCAACACTGCATTAGAAAAGTTTACTGGTAAAAGTGTTATTGTAGAAATTACCATGCAAGGTAGTAGTTGCATTTTCTGTATTGATGTTTTAATTGTATGGAATAACTGATGTATTTTTTGGTACAACAGGTGGCAGGTCTGGAGTTTGCTGGCCGACGTTTGAATCTGACCACAACCAAGCACCAATGGCATCTCATGCTGGAATCACGAGCTACAACGCCATAGCCGGTCTAATGACAGTCTCTGGTGAGACACATCTCCAATTACACACATAAAATTGGTTACAAGCTGGAAAAATTGACAATCATCTTTACCTGTCCCTAGATACAATATTTGTTGGGTTCAGGAATGTGTGCTCCACTGAAAGAAATTACATGTTCATGACCAACCCAAGAAATGAGGACCTACAACATCCAATCAGTGTTGAGAGGATCTCTAAGATAGACAGCACTGAAGAATCTCTAGCATTCATTCATAACCCTGATCTCAGGTAAACTGAAGGCTTACTGTTCGTCAATTATCGCTTTAACAACATTTAGTTATTGCAGGCATTCCAAACAGAACAATATAATGTAAGGTGACTGATAAATTTATACTTCTTACCTTCCTACATCTTTCTTTACTCTTACCATAGTAAAGTGAACCCATCAGACTGTGTGGACATGGACTGTGATGCTAAGAAGAAGACTCTGTTAAAGGATCTGGATGGAAGTTTCTTGGGTGCAGTAGGAGCAGTGGTGCCGTATTCAGAGTACGAGTGGAACGGAGACCCGCGGCATGGATTGGGTGATTACCGCATCCCTAAAGTCATGCTCACTGCTCTCAACGGCAGCCGCATACCTGTCAATCAAATAGCTCCTAATAAAGGTAAACCTGAGAGTTCTTCATTATTTACATTAATGTAAGAGAGCCATATTTTATCACTCTTGCATTAAATATCTCTGTTTATGATGTGTGTGTTTTACCTGTACAGGTGTGATCAGAGACTCTTGTACATACATGAACACCTGGCAGAGCTACAAGTGCTTTGGACTCAATTATCAGATGCTGGTTATTGAAAGTATGGACGCAGACACAGAGACAAGACGTCTTTCACCTGTGGCCATCCTGGGAGACACTTATGTAGATTTACTGAATGGTATATCAACTTACATCTCTTCCTCGTTATTTTAAAATATAGTAAAATAACTACTCTGATTGTCACTGTAAATGTTACAGTATATTTTACTTCATAAAGCTCACTGTGGACGTCTTATTTCTCTCATCAGGCCCACAAGACCACAGCTGGTGTACAGGTTATGCCTGTAAGAAGAGAGTCTCTCTGTTTCATAGCATTGTGGCCACCAATAAATCCTTTGATATCTATTTCACCAGCACAACACCACAGAAGCTGAGACTCATGATGCTAAACGCTAAAACTACAGAGGTTTGTCCATTAGATAGACACTACAATAGACACAAAGCATCTAGAGCAGAGGTCCCCAACTACCGGGTCGCTACCCAGTACCAGGCTGTGGACAACTTGCTACCAGGTTGCAAGAACGTCCAGGAAAAATGTGTATAATAGCTACACAATATCTTTTTTTTTAGTGTTTTGCCCTTTAAGAGCCATTCCACACAGTCCTGTGTCATAGCATACAGTATAAGCCGCAGTCTGGATGCCTCCATGGAATGAAAGTAAAATTTCTGCCAAAATATGATTCTACACTTCTACTAAAATAAAGCATTTATTAATTTTACTAATGGATGTTTTTTTGATCTTCACATACGTTTAAAACTTTCAAAAAGTAGGATTTTTTAGCACTAAAACAGCAACTTAAAATAAGCGACGGAGCAGGTATGTGCAACACGCCAGTCTCACTTGCCCAGCAAACCCCAGTCCACAAAAAAATACAAGCAGAAACCGGTCCGTGGTGTAAAAAAGGTTGGGGACCCTTGATAAAGCTTTCCTTTATCTTATGTTCTAAGACGTTTTTTAAAGTTAACCAAATATTATTCTGAATGTTCTAAAAGTTTAAAACATCAATGGCATCATCCTTGTAGACAACTGAACATTTATTTCCATATGGATTTGTTTAGTATATTTATGCATTAACCTGCTCTTCTTTTCTTTACAGGCTGTTAGGGTGGCTATATTTTACTCAAACCCTCAGCGGTTAGACGTGTATGTAAACAACAATTTTGTTGGTCCAACTAACGCTCAGTGGAATGAAGGTCACACCGATTACACACCACTTGAGCCGACATATCCAGGTACAGTACAGTAAAGGAGATTAATACAACTCTCTCACAGGCTTGGAAGTAGTGTTGCAAAATCAGGAATTTTGGAAATTTTCCATGTAAATTAATAGGAATTGTGGCACACGGATGAGATGAGTTAGATGTCAAGGAAGCTAATGTTTGAATCTGATACACTTTGTGTAAAATTACCCAAAATTTACTAATAATTTCCTTTAATTCCTTAAGTTTCCAACTTGGAATATTAAAAAAAATCCCAAGCATTGCAACCCTACTTGAAATAGATTTTCATTTAATTTACGGTAAAAATAAAAAGGTAAAATGAAATATAACATTTAAGATTCTACATGGTTTATAAGTAAATAGTAAAATATTCAAAATTCTGACACTGGCATATTACATCTTTGTATAAATTACATTTCCTTGCTACCATTAATACACAATATATGCTATTTAAATCGTACTGAGATCTTATTGGGAAAAGTTTGGAACAAATTAGTGGAGTTCATAACTGCCCAAAAATAAGATTTTTTTCAAGTATTATTCAATTCAATTATTAAATTAATTGGGACATGAAAATCTGAATTTTTCCATGTTTAATTGCTATAATTTGGTCCCCAGTGCTCCTATCAACCTAGAAAATGTGAAAAAAGATCAAACCAGTAACTTGCACCATTCTCTGCAAGCATGTGATGAAATAGGTCATTAAAATTTGGCTCCACTTATGATGTCAGAAGGGGATCATACCGCCCCTTAATCTGAACTATCCAACCATGGGACTGTCATTTAGGGCAAAGATCAGCTAATTTGCATTTAAAAGGACACACCCCAAAACAGCACATTTTGCTCACACCTACAAAGTGGCAATTTTAACATGCTATAATAAATAGCTAGAACTTCATACATACTCTGGCGACATCAAAAATGTCCAGCGTTTTTCATTCAATCCTATCTGATTTCTCTCTTCATTCTTTAGGTCAATATTTTCCAAGTTTAAACTCCGATCACGGTTCCAACTTCTTTGACTCAGACTACAATATGTTGTACATACTTCTTCGTGGCTCACAACCGGTCCAGATCCGCACTTCCCCGCTTCTTTTCGTGTCCTTCAACCTCCCGGCCATGACTGAGGCAGAGTTCTTTGGACCTAATCTGGTCAGAAATCTGGCTGCATTCCTCAAAGTACCACCGAATATGATTCGAATCACCAAGATCATCCGCGAGGGAACCAGTGCACGAAGACGGCGTGCGACTGGACTGACGGTTGAGATTCAGATCAGTCAGCCACCCATCCAGAGCATCAGCACCAACAACACAAACAACATCGACAACACCACCAGCACCAACAGCACCACTGGTAAGGCCAAACAATGTCAATTATGCATCAATTTAAATGCAAGATTACTTTAAAATGCCTAAAATACCATTTTGAACCTCTGTAAAGACGACCAGCAGTTTCAGGTTCTGAAGAACATTGCTAATGAACTGGGCCTTGCTGCTGTATCAGGCAACCTGAGTCAATCCATCGGCTTCAATGTGTCTTCTCTGAACATGATCACCCCTCCACCTCCTTCCAGTGACCCATCCTGGAGTCAAGTAAGATATTTATCAGCTCATGTTAAAATACTGCATTTGAAGGCAGCAGTGGAAATTTACTAATTCAAAAAGAACTGACACAAGTAGCTATTAAAAACTCATTACATTGAATTTGGTTTTGATTGCAGAATGATTATTATATTATATATTACACAGGGTTCCCGCGGGGTCTTAAAAAGTCTTAAAAAGTCTGAAATTTAGAAAGTTAAATTTAAGGCCATAAAAAGTCTTAAAAATGGCCAGATTTTCACCCTAGGTCTTAAATTTAATTAACCCAAGTCTTAAATTTCTTACCTCCATTTATTCCCGAAAAGGTTGTCCGAAAAAAAATAAAATGGTAAATTAAAATGCTGTAGAACTAATCAGTGACGGAGGAAGAATGTATTTGATGGGTGGGCCTCTAAAAAGAAAAGTTCTGCATTTTGAATGTCACTGAATGTCTCTTCAATCCAGTTTTTAATCATTATTTTTTAAAGAGAATACAAATGTAGGCTATTATAATCCACGCAATTCATGCCATAAGCTATATTTCAGATGTTGTGATCCGATTGTATACTGTAGGTTTGGCGAGAAAAATCTTTTCTGTGTTAATTTAACCAACTAGCCCGTGGCTTACCAGAGCATTTGCAAGGTTCTGAAACAGAGGACCCAGAAGCGAAAAAATCAACACTGCTTTATTAAAAATCAACTTAAACAGTCAGGCCGTCAAGTCCCGCGCCATCAACAATGAGTCAACTTTAGTGTTACACAGTTTTCATATGCAGCCTACAAATGCGACCTCTGGAGGCTACAGCCTTCGGATTTAGAAACGGCCTTGATTGCAACACACAACAAACCACGAACAGCCTTTTAATAGTAAATTTCCTTTTCATTTCATTATTGTGTAATTAGAGAGGGGAATAAATGCGATGGCGGTGTAGTGCATATTTATGCACATAACGTATGGGTGGAGAAAGTGTAAAACATGTTAACAAGCCACATATCAGCAGCTGACCATACTGATCTTCCCATATTAGTGGATTTTATTTGTCAAAAAAAAAATAAAAAAAAAACAGATATAATAAAAATATAATGTTTTGAGAATTTCTGAGATCATTGTGCCGCTTTGGTCTTAAATTTCACTCATAATGGTCTTAAAAAGGTCTTAAAAAGTCTTAAATTTGACTTGGTGAAACCTGCAGGAACCCTGTTACAACAAGTTCAAACTTAACCTATACTGTGTCCAAGAAATGTAATATGAAGCACAAAAGGGCTACATGATGCACCCTATAGATTAGTATACTGTCATAAATTGTTTATATATAGTATAATAAAACACACCACGCTGTTTTAATTATTTTACCTGTAATTGTCTATAAGGTGGCCACTCAGGAGGTGACTCGTGAAGACCCCCAGGTGGTGTCAGTCAGCACAGTGTCTTCACTGATAATTGTGGTCCAACCGGTTGCTGCGTTGTACCCTGGACCCCTCAGCGTGCAGCCCAGCATCATGGCTGTGGATGCAGAGGTCAGAACAGGACTTTTGCTAAGCACCAATCATACTTAAGCAACTGTAGCCATTCACCTTAAACATTGTTATGAATGAGCTGTGCACATAATAGACTTCAATGATATGGAGCGTTTGTAATGCATGTTTGACCGAGCCACAGTAACCATGATAAATTCATGATCAATTAGGAAACTGCATCTTGTATTAATCTCACAATATTTTCTGGTGTGTGCCATGTTTGTTTTCAGGGTAACTGTGTGTCTGTGGGAGTGACGAGTCTTACAATCTCAGCTGTACTCAAAGATGCTAATGGAAATCCAGCAGAGGGACTTTCTGGAAACACCACCATCCTGTTCAGTGGCTGCTGGGCAAATTACACAGACCTCAGCATCTTAAACACTGGTGAGTCAAATTATTTAATTAGAAGAAATAAGCATTTTAGTATGCATGTCTTTTGGTTTTATTCATCACTTAAAACAGTAATATTTGGATAATCATCTGTACAAATAAACTTAAACTATGCATAATGTTGCAGTTCCTAAAAACGCTACCAGCCAACTGTTGCATAACTTTATTTACTATTTACTATTACTAAGCTAATTCTTTCTTGCATGTATCAAGTGTTAATTTTGGATCCTGAAAGTTTTAAAACCTGTGAGATTTCTGGGTAACTAAGTTGTCATCTTCCTTTCTCTCTCTTTATTTCCTACAGGTGTAAACTTGACATTATCATTCACTTTAAGTAAATGGAATGCAGGTTCGAGATCTTTTAATGTCAGAGCGGTTAACTCTACAAGTCTCCCAGTTATACAGAACACAACTTCCACAACTTCCACAACTTCCACAACTTCCACAACTGCCACAACTCCCACAACTCTTACTATTAATGTTGCCGCTACAAGCTCCAGTCCATTTATCTCATCACCATCTGTGTGTCTGCTTGTGCTGTTAACTGGTCTACTCCTTCTGTTCAGAAAAACTTAGAATATGAAATCAACAATGTGCCTTCTCTAAAATTCATAATTATTATTACACATATATCTCTGTTATTTTCTCTTAATCATGTATACAATCATTTATTTAATAATCATGATTTCTAAGCTATTTCTGAGAGCTTAGACCAGCATCTTCTAATGATTACTGTCAAACTGAAAATATTTTTTTGTCAAAAGAAAATTTAATATATTTTAACTTAAATATTTGAATAGATATTCATATTTCTTTACAATCAACTATGAATATGTATATGCTTCCTTGTATCCCCAATAAAAATTTGCAGCATGCTTGTGGAGTTTGTTATTTTGGACAGCAAGATAAAAATGTTTGGGCTTTACTTAGCTTCCTCTTCTAGACGTTACTTTAGTAATACGTTCGCTTATAATATTGAGTCATAGCCGCAGCAAATTTAACTGCTTATGCTATCATGTATTTTGTTGTGCTATCTGTCGTTTTTCTGTGCTTTTCACTGCTTCTATTTATGTAAAGCTGCTTTGAAACAATTGACTTTTGTGAAAAGCGCTATATAAATAAAATTGAATTGAATTGAATTGAAAAGTGGAAATCAGTCAGGTGCTGTTATAATAATCCGCCACTAGAGGGCGCTAAGGTTCAATTCTCACACTCCACCTGCGGGGTTGTGAACCTGTCACTTATTCACCATAAAGTAAAAAAAATATATCACAAATTTGCGAATATCAAAACACAATATTTAAAAAGTATTTTTTCATCTCAAAATTATTTTTTCATAGTCTAGATAGGGTAGCTGTTTCAAAATCGTTGCATGTTTGCTCTAAATAAATTAATATGAACAAACATTTATGAATAGTTGAATGAATGAAATATGCTACGAACGACTTCACGGGCCTTCCTGACGCTTCCAGAGCAAGACAGATAAAAAAATGAAATAAAAATCTACATTTACACAACAGATAAGATATCTGGCAAGCGACATATACAAATGTGATATATTCAACGATTATGTGCATAAGCACGTGATCAGTTATTTCAAAGCAGAACCACATGCCAACGGAAAAAGCATAAAGGCAAGAGAGAGAAGTTGAAAAGGAGTTTGATGTCTTTCAAGTCTTGTAGTGGTTTTAGTGAGTGAGAGCTTATAATGTCCTGCGTGTACATAAGCGCGCGTCTGTTCTTCAGGGTGAGCTGAATTCAGTCTGCGCGCTCCTCACATCACGCACCTCTACACGCATGTGAGCGCTCGATCTTTTCCTCTCGTGCACTGACAAGATGCGTGCTCGCGGAGTGTCTTTGTTATTTCTGACCTTTAGCTTTCTTTTGCATTTTCTGTGCGTACATACAATGACACCTCTGTTTCCGACCGCATCCAAAGGCACCAAAGTTGGCAAGTCTGCGCCAGCCGATGGTCAGAGAAGATCAAAATACAGCAGAAGTGTATTGTCAGCATCACCGTTTTTTGGGAACGCACAACCACGGCGGACGAACAGAGATTCAGTTGAACCTCACGACTACATGATCTCCATCTATAAAACTTTCTCTGCGGCTGAGAAACTGGGACTCAATGCGAGTTTTTTCCGCTCATCAAAAGCGGCCAACACTATAACGAGTTTTGTGGACGAGGGTCAAGGTTAGTTGTTTCATTTCTTTTATTAATGCATCTGAATTTTATTATTGATGTTGTTTTTTCCTTTTCAAAGCATTTTGGTCTGAATTATATTTTATTTTTTCGCCGAGTGTGAGAATAAATTACAGGTGCGTTTGGGAAGATCAAGCCAAAAGAGTAAAGCTCCCATGGGACCCAGCTTATTATCATTAATTGTTTTCTATATAAAATCATCCTACATAATGTAAAAAACATTCTGTGAAAATAACCTTTATATCTTTAATATTGACTGACTAAGTCATGTCAAAGATTGAAATTATGGTGAAATTAAATAAAGCTTTCATGTCTCTCAAGATTAAGAGACTTCAGTCTGGAAGGGGTCACATTTAGTATTACAGTAGATCATTTATGGCAACAACAAAGGCAAGAAAAAAAATTCTGAGTTGTTTCAACTCATGGCTGGGTGGAAAAATAGTCAGACCCAAGTGTTAAGTTAAATTAACCTCAAAATTCCCTTTAATCCAACCAGGGTTAAAACAACCCAGCATTTTTTTACAGTGTACATGTGTGACCCTGGTCATCAAAACCAGTCATAAGGGTCAGTTTTTTTTTACATTGACATACATAATCTTAAAGCTGAATAAATAAGCTATCCATTGATGTATGGTTTGGATGGATAGGACAATATTTGGCCCGAAATTTGAAAATCTGGAATCTGAGGGTACAAAAAATCTAAATATTGAGAAAATCGCCTTTCAAGTTGTCCAAATGAAGTCCTTAACAACACATTACTAATAATAAATGCATTACCTTTACTTACTATCCTAATGATTTTTGGCATAAAAATGACATTTTGGAATCATGCAATTTATTTTTAGTAATTGCAACAAATAAACCCATCCACTTATGACTGGTTTTGTGGTCCAGGGTGACATATAATGTTGCGGAGCCAATTTTTTTAATTCTGTCGTTTGATGATTTAGTTGCAGTGGCGGCCGGTGACTTCTTTTTTCAAGAGCGCTCGATGCAAAGTTCATCACAACATGTACAGTATGTAGCCCGTCATGTGTGTGGTTCGTCATTTCAAAATATGTGTTCGACGCGTCGAGTGAACCTATGAGCATCATGTGTTTTGTCAAAATAAGTGCCTGATGCAGATGCGTGTTAAAGACGCTTGCGTTTGCCAGATACTCGCATAATCTCATGCATAATAATCAGAGTTAACTGTTAAGGGAGTGTCTTGCATCTATTTTGTGAACGTGAGCGTCTCTTTTATCATAAACGGTTTTGACGCGTGTGCAGCAGGTACTTATTTTGACAAAACACATGATGCACATGGTTCACATGACGCAACAAACACATATTTTGAAAACACAAGCAACACACGACACTCCAAACACTTCTTTTGAATTTGCGCCCCACGGAAAAGCAGTCACCAGCCGCCACTGTTTAGTTGTTTATATTTAGTTTACAAAAAAATCTTATCTAACTTCAATTCAATTCAACTTACCTTTATTTATACAGTGCTTTATGCAATTCATATTGTTTCAAAGCCTCTTCACAAAAAATTATATTGCGTATGAAAGTTTTTAAAGTCATCAAACGTATTTTTTACTTTAGTTTCAATCTTACAATTCATTTTTTTAACTCATTCCACAATACATTTTTAATAGAAAAGGCCCAGATAAAAGCAACAATATGAGCTATTTAAATTTTGAATGCCTCTTTAAACTGACACTGTTACTAAACAGCCATAAACACTTGTGCTCTTTGTTTCAGACGACCTCTTGAACTCTCCACTGTGGAGACAGAAGTACTTGTTTGATGTATCAACGCTTTCTGAAAACGTTGAGCTTCTGGGTGCTGAACTGAGGATATACACAAAGATCTCTGGACATTTCCGAGCGTCTGAGACGGGACCGGTTGAGATACAGCTTCTCTCCTGTCAATCACAGGCAGTCCTTGATTCCAAAAGTTTGGATCTGGAGAACGTACATAAACCAAAATGGGAGGTATTTGATATATGGGAGATTTTTAAGGAACGTCATCAGCACTTTGAGGGGAGTCGCATTTGTTTGGAGCTCAAGGCCACGCTAGACAGTCCTGAGAGAGAAATAGACTTGCAATATCTTGGCTTTCACAGGTACGGCCGTCCTCAATTAAAGAAAGCCATACTGGTCGTTTTCACCAGGTCAAAAAAGAGACAGAGCCTTTTTTACGAGAAGAGGGGTCCTTTGGAAACTGAAAAAGGACCTCATTCAAAGAACAGGCGGAGAAGGCGGACCACGTTACCTAACCGGCACGGTAAAAGGCATGGTAAAAAGTCCAAATCTAGGTGCAGCAAGAAGCCCCTGCATGTAAATTTCCGAGACCTGGGTTGGGACGACTGGGTCATCGCACCTTTAGATTACGAAGCGTACCACTGCGAGGGCATGTGTGACTTTCCCCTCCGCTCGCACCTGGAGCCGACCAATCACGCCATCATTCAAACTCTGATGAACTCTATGAACCCCAGCAACATGCCCCCTAGTTGCTGTGTCCCTTCAAAACTCAGTCCAATCAGTATCTTGTACATTGATTCAGGTAATAACGTCGTATACAAGCAGTATGAGGACATGGTTGTGGAGTCCTGTGGCTGCAGGTGACTCTATAGTTCATTCATTAGACTGTTGTTGCTATTAATGATGTCAGACGTGTCTAACTCAAGAGCATGAGAAGCTGCAATATCTTTTTGTGTTGATGTTTTGGATCTATATTGTTCAAAATCAGAAAACTACTGGAAAAAATTAAATATACACGAGTCAGCGAATCTCTAACAAATACTGCAGTGATACTGGACTGTGATATTGTATTACATGCACTATAATAGAGGGGGCAAAGGAAACGGTCCGATGTTTTACTGATCATTGTACTGTCTGTACTTACAAACATACTCTATTATTATTATTTTGTAATGGAAACCCACAATGGACAATTTCAAACTTCAAATAGTTTTTTACAAGACAATATCAGACCTAAACATCTCTGAAGAGCTGCTTTTGTGGATTTATATGTAAATAAGTTTTTTTATATTGTACAGTTACTAAATTAAATGTGTTCTGTTTCATTAAGTTATTTTATCATTTATTTCTGTAATAACTTTATATTTTAATCTAATAAGCTATTTACTGTAGTTACTGTACTGTATCTACCTCATTGTTCAATTTTTCCTTTAATTGACAGACATCATTAAAAGGTTTGTAAATATTTTATAAAATCTTTGAACCAATTTGTGCATTACTCAAATAAATTGCCATAAAAATAAACAGTTTTGAGGTCATTTAATTATATTAATAAAAACCTGTTCCACTACTTGACAAAAGTTTGAAAACACTTTTAAAATATGGGATAACACAAATTTAACTGTGGGAACTATGACTAAAAGCATCTAAAATAAATCAAAACTCTGTTACATTTTATCATCTGCAGTATAAAATTTGCTAAATTTGACTTGTGGCATTCCAGCAACTTCTTGAGGTTTTTCCCTGAGATGTATTTTAAACATTATTGAAGGATTTTACATCTATTCTGAACTATTGTTGGCTGCTTTTTCTTTAATATTTACTCTTAGTCAGAGGTCTTTAAAGGACAACGAAAATTTTTAAATATTTTACTATGTTCTTACCTCAGTTTAGACAAATTAATACATACCTATCTTTTTTTTAATGCGTGCACTTAATCTTTGTACAGCGTGTGGTGAATGTGTTAACATTTAGTCTAGCACATTTATTCCTTAGGATCCAAACAGGGATGAATTTAGAAGCCACCAAACACTGTCATATTTTATCTATTTAAAGACTGTTACATGAGTAGTTACACAAGTAAGTATGGTGGCACAAAATAAAACAAGGCAATATTAAGCGGATAAAAAATGAGAACTATATATTGTATGGCGGAAGAGCACTTCGTCCTCGGCACGCAGTAACATCATCACTCCCCTTCTCACTGAGTTTGAGCGAAGATGTTTCTGCGCCCGAGGTCGAAGTGCTCTTCAGCCATACAATATTATTCTCATTTTGTATCGGTTTAAAAAAATCGCTTAAAAAAATCACCACGCTAACACATTCACATATTTGCATGCGCTGTGCAAAGATGAAGAGCATGCATTGATAAAAGAAGGTATGTATTAATTTGTCTAAGTTGATGTAAGACCATAGTAAAATATTGAAAAACTGTGTTGTTTTCCTTTTAACCTTTTTGCAAATGACCCTTTTAAGGAGAGAGATGAGTGAAGGACCCCAGAACATAAATAAATAATAAATCCAGTCTTAATTTGATATATTAAACACAACTCTTGTTAAGATGGTTAATAATAATTGCTAATTTTACTGAGTAGATTTTTAGCATGGAAACATTCTGCTAAAACATTTTGCATTCGAACAATATTTGGAGGACCTCAAATAATACCACCATAACCACGGACCCCCAAGGGTCCCGGACCCCCTGTTGAAGACACATGGTCTAGGTTGTCTATTTAAAAGATTTAATAAAATTTTACTTTTCTATGAAAGAAATTAATGTTTGGCACAATTATATTTTCTCTAGCATTTAAACGCACTTTCATATTAAAGGATTTTTAATATCATGGGAAACATTTCATCCAAGGGATTCCAAACTTTTAACCAGAAAGAAACAAATACGCTAAAAAAAAAGGTACAAAAGTTGTTACTGGGACAGTACCTTTAAGGTCCTAATATGTACCATTTTAGTACAGATATGAAGAGTTTGGTTCCAAAACGTGATAAACGTCATTTAAAAAAAATAGTTACCACCCAAATCAGCATTGTATCAGGTAAGTATTAAAAAGTAAATTCTTAATTTTACGCAAAATCCAATATCCGCCAAGTTATTCTGTCATCTTTTCTCCCTTTCCCCAAAACGCGATAAACGCCAGTCCTCCCTCTCTGCATAATGAAAAAAATCCACTTAACAAATCACATAGTTTTCCTCATCTACTTTGTACTTCGTGATCAACAAACAAACAAACAAAGACAAAATAATACTTTTGATGGCATTGATAAACCTGTGGTGGTTTTCTTTGGCAGGGAAGAAATGTAAGCCATACAAATCGAATAATTTACACGAGACACACTCCGATGAAGGAAAAATGTCGTCTGTTGCTTGTTCTCCCGACAGCATCAAGCTTCTCTAATGCTAACACATTGACCCTCAGGGGATCTTATGAAAAACTTTACATTATTTTACTCAAAGTCAATGAAAATTGATCAGGACCAAAACATTTTACAGCTGATCGCTGTCAAAAAAGTTCAGTGACGACGTCCCACAGATGACAGCAGCAATGAAGTAAGTGTTTTGATTAATGTCATTAATGTTTTTTTTTTTTAAATCAGTGTTTACCACTAGTCAACTAAATGAATATAACATCGCAAAGATGAATGCAAATTTATATATTGAATCAATAGATTTATAGCATTTTGAAAAAAAATAATCAGTTTTTATAATAAATCTTTCAAAATCAAATTATGGATTTGAATTTTTTAAGTCATTATAAACTAAAGATGCTATATGAAAGGTTGTAACAGAAAATAGTGGTTTTCATCTTGTCACTTTCTTGGTATAGAAAATACGTTTTTTTTTTTTTACCAAAATTAGTCCAAATGGATTTATTGCGTTTTGGAACCAAACTCTTCATTTAGTTCTTTACAGTCTAAGCTTTGAAAACACAAACATTAAAATAAAAAGATAATTGAATATTTTATTTACCCTCTATAATGGAAAATAACTAACTGTACTTTCAGGAGTGCGGCTTCCTTACAAGACCGTTTTTCATCTTTCAGGTCTGGGTTACACAGCAAGAACCATAACTGACTCATGGGAAGGGAGGGTAATTCAAAACTGCGTCTTCTCAAGAAAAATACTCCACACCTTGCTCTCATTTATGCCAACTGGAGATCAACAAAGACCCGAGTAATCTGTGTACCTTCCTGTAAAGAGTTACAGAGAGATAATTGCGGTGTTTAGTAAAAGGTGAAAAGGGGGTCAACAGACACTGTGCACAGTCTTCCCTGGGTGGGCTGTGAGTCACAGTGTGTGAACAGAGTAAGACACACACACACACGGACACATCCGCAAACTATTCTATTGGTTAACAGTGAACAGATGACCCCAGCATCCAACGCAGCATTGATTTCTTGTCTGGGAAAAGACAATGACTACCGAGGACGGAAACTTCAGATTAGGGTGTCCCAAAGGTCAAAGGTCGAGCGCCCTTTGTCTTTTGTCTCTGTGCGCGTTTAACGCGTCCAGTAAAGAAAGAGGAAGCAATCAAAGCTGCACAACAAGTTAAAGGAATGTGCGTGATGCTATTACACCAGCTTTCTGTTTCTGTTGCCTTTGCCCGGTCTATAAAAGGCAATGAGATATAAGCAATGCAATACAGCTGGGGAAGAACAATGGAGTGGAATGCTGTGCATCTCTAAAGGACATCTGTGGATGGATAGCTTAGTGGTAAAGCATTGCTAGTGGTGCCACAAGTCATGGGTTCGAACCCAGGGAACATGCAAATGATGTCATCTTGCTTAGTTATCTCAAAAGAAATCACTTTAAAAATGATGCGTGCCTCTGAATGTATTTTTGCATACTCGTGTGATGCCTTTTTCTGTGGAACAGGAAAGCTTGAAAGCCTTTATTCGCTACATGCTTTTGTTCGTTAGGGTTTAGTAAAACATCTTGGTTTGTGATCCAAGGTTTTACGAGTTTGAGGGCGAGTAAATGATTAACCCGTGCTCGAGTTTAAACAGATGTTTTAACAGCAGTGCTCATCTATCTGAAGGATAAGAATAAGACCGTAACATAAGAGGCAATGCAAATGTGCAAAATTGACTAAAAGCACAAAAATTTTCATAAATGTAGGTGTGAGTGAGACACATGCACCAATAAAAAAACAAAGATACACAAGACTTTCAGTATTTTTAACTGATCATGGATGCATAAAATAAGTCAGCAGTCATTTCTGGATAGTGACGTTCTCTATTGCTAAGGTGGACATTTTAAGATCAAGTCTAATTATTTGACAGAAGAAATTATCGGACTGATCGAATTCTGATACGTTTACAAAAATCTTTGCATTTGGTGTGCATGTTATTTATTAACTCACTAGGTTTATCTTAATCAGTGACACTGGTGCTGCTGTCACCGCCTTCTTAGACAAGACTTTCTTTGCTCTCGTTTAATTCTTTGTCTTGTGTGTTTGGGAAGATGTCATCTTGTGCCAAAGGCTTAAATCCAGGTGACCTACGAGTTAAGCAAACGGATGGTGGGCTGAGAAGTCATCTGGGACGTGAACATGTCTGAAGTGAACTTCAGAAAGGAAAGTGGAACGGTAAGTTTAAATGCTCAGGCAACAGTAAATGAATAGCAGGCTACAGGTTAATCTGCTCTACTTAGCCTCTGTACACAAACTACTGGTGAGAGATTAACTGTTAACCCAACACTCATTCATCAGTCTTGTTAGCAGAACGTCAGATAATCCTGTACCGCTCACACAGTGACTGATACTGCATCTTATGTTTACAATCTCTTAAAAAGTTAACCTGGTCTCTTCTGCAACATCTCACAATTATTACATAAAGTGCAACTATTATTTTTATGATCGTAGTATTTATGAGCTACTTTGAATGAATGTGAGCTATATCTAGTTTGACTTAAAGGGGACATTTCACAAGACTTTTTTAAGATGTCAAATAAATCTTTGGTGTCCCAGAGTACGTATGTGAAGTTATAGCTCAAAATACCACATAGATAATATATTATAGCATGTTAAAATTGCCACTTTGTAGGTGTGAGCAAAAATTTGCCTTTTTGGGTGTGTCCTTTAAAATGCAAATGAGCTGATCTCTGCACTAAATGGCAGTGCCGTGGTTGGATAGTGCATATTAAGGGGCTGGATTATCCCCTTCTGACATCACAAGGGGAGCTAAATTTTAATGACCTATTTTTTCCACATGCTTGCAGAGAATGGTTTACCAAAACTAAGTTACTGGGTTATTTTTTTTTACATTTTACTAGATTGATAGATGCACTGGGAACTCAATTATAGCAGTTAAACATGGAAAAAGTGAGATTTTCATGATATGTATCCTTTAAGTCAAAGTAAGCATTTACAGTCAGCAACTACACTGTGGAAGAAAAAAATGTCCCTAGCTGTCACTGGGGTGGTGCCCTTTCAAGAAGTATACCTTTGTAACTAGAGTTCATATTAGTACCTCAAAAGATAAATATTGGTACCAAATATACATATCTGTACTTAAAGGTGCAGTGTGTAAATTTTAGTGGCATCTAGTGGTAAGGTTTCAAATTGAACCCAACGGCTCAGTTCATGGCTCATCCCTCGCTTTTGAAACACATACTGTAGAGAAGCTATGCTAGCCGCCATAGGACAAACACTTAATCATACGCACAACCGGCGCAACGTCATAGAATGTTTCTGAACAGGTTCACGCCCACTTTTGGGGGAAAACAAACTAGCCCTCCCATTGACTTCCATACAAAATAGCGCAATAAAGCAACGTTCGTACACACCCGGCAGGCGTAAATAACTTAAGAAATCACTCAGATTAAACATGTTGAGTATTTATCTGTCCACCCTGCCTGCCATAGAGCGCGAAAGATACATTAAAACATTTAATTTGGTCAATATAAAAACATGTCTCTTTCATTCTAATAGCATCAAATTTGTTTGACAATGCTTCCCATTGGCCAGAGGTGTCTTACCCGGACATTTAATCGTACCTCATCGAGTCAACAGGGAAGACAGTGAATGATTTTATTTCGTATTTGAAAGTTACTTCGTATTTATATATTATGTCTTTATATTTAGTGTACTGAGTGCACTTTTACGTCCAGCCATACAACTAACTGGCTTAACGATATTTCCAGCAATCACTGGATAGCGTTACACAAATTTGACGCTGGGAGAATGAAAGGGACATGTTTTTATATTGACCAAATTAAATGTGTAAATGTATCTTTCGCGCTCTATGGCAGGCAGGGTGGACAGATAATTACTCAACATGTTTAATCTGAGTGATTTCTTAAGTTATTTATGCCTGCCGGCTGTGTAAAAACGTTGCTTTGTTCCGCTATTTTGTATGGAAGTCAATGGGAAGTCTTGTCTGTTTTCCCCCAAAAAGGGGCAGTGACGCAATTTACAGTCAAGTTCCCGGATGCGCCGGTAGTCCGTACTGGTAAACAAAGTTTACACAAAATGGCGGCACAAAATGGTAACTTCCGTGGAAGGGGACCCTCGGTGAATATAGATAAAAACGGCTAATTTTGAGGACATATGAACATAATGGTTCATTATGAAAGGTCTTTATACACCATGTATAATATAGTTAAGTATATAGCATTTTGGTCAAGGGATTCTTCTAAAAGTTACACACTGCACCTTTAAATTGTAAATATTAGGACCTTTTTAAAGGGTACTGTCCCAGTTAAGCTTGCATGTTTGACCATTTTTTTCTGACAGTGTAACAAAAGCTACAAAGTATTCCTGCAGCTTAACTGGATGAGCATTAGGTTAGCACTGAAAGGTCATGGGTTCGATTTCCAGGGAACACAATGAAATGTATACCTTAAATGCCAGTCACTTTGGATAAAAGCACCTGCCAAATGTATAAATAGAGTGCTCATTGAGAGCCATCCGCAACATCTTAGCATCGTGACGGACAGTTTTGCACCACCACATTTACCATCATGCAGGTGATTTTATCCAAAGCGACTTACAGTGCATTTAAGCTATACGTATTTTTATTATTATTATGTGTTTCATGGGAATCGAACCAACATCCTTTCTGTTGCTAAAATCTACTTCCTCTTGTAATACAATTGAATGGTGCTAGTGGCACAAAAATTCATGCATCAAGCATGTGTACAATAATTATGTCCAGGTAGCATGGATTCAGTAGTGGCTTTTTAAATAAACTATTAAACTCTCCTCCGGTATTGCGATGACTAAAAGCCATAGCTGTTAGCTGATCTTTTTTATCTCTTCAAAGCTATTTCAAATAGACAGCGGTGGTATCCTCACAGAGTTTCTGCGGGTCACCACCGACCCAACGGCTTTGCACCATCTATAAGAGGATAAAGCAAAGTGAAGATGTCCAGATGTTTAAAATGGGCAGCGCTGGAAAACATGTGGCTTTGGTTGAGGCGGCTGCATCGTTTTGCATGCTGGGTTTAGTTATACGTGGATTAGGCTACTTAGAAGAGGATTCAGAGTCACCGGCGGACAGGTCTGACCCCAGCGCTCGTGTGTTTTGACTGAATGATAATCAGACCTCTGGACTTCTTTTACACACAAGAAGCCGAGCTGATATGACAGGGGCTGTAGTATTTCTTTACAGTCTTTCTGTGCAGAAAATGCGAAACAGATGAGCGGAGTCTACAGTGAAGCCTTTTCTCCCCTTTAATTAAAAGTGCCTGTCGAGGACGTTTGGAGCGAGTTATGCCCCCGTATCAGTGTTCCATTTGCACATCAAAAGGAAATGACACTGGACACAGGGTTAGCCATTAGCAGAGGAGTTTTATGCAAAGATCACAGGCTTTCGTTTAACGGTAATGACCTACAGATTGTCTCGCTCTAAACGTCCATTCCCTTGTCAAAACAAAGACCGATTACAATCTCAGGTAAATCAGTGGGTTAACCAACTCAAAGTCTTTTCATCCCATAATAAGCAAACACCGCAGAGGGGGGTCTGTTTGTAATGTCATGCTTGGTGAGCATAGTTACGAAGCTTTGTAATGGCAATTTTGAGTATCTGCCAAATGGTGACTCCATGAACTCTTAACAGTGTTCATAACAGTACAGGTCATGCGAGTAGGTTTCCATCTGGACCTGGTCAAGATTCATATTCCTCAACACAAATGTTACTTTAGACACTAAACAAAAAGAGTTAAGACACGACTTTAATTGAGTAAGACAGAGCATGACAGTAAATACAAGGATCAGTGAATCAATGGTTAAGGTTTGAATGGAATACAGACTTATTGAACACTATGCCGCATACTTCCCTACTACAAAGAGTAGTGCTATTATTGATCACATGACCTCATTACATTGCATGGGAGTTAAGGCTAGTTGTCATATAGTGTAAAAAGTGAAAGCTGCTCTACTTAAAAAAAACTTACTTTAATTGTTAAAATATAAAAAAAGTTTTATAAACTTAAATTGTCTCACTGTAGGCCTTAAGTCCAATTTATAGTCGTACGTAAAGGTACATTCACAGTATAAACGACTTTGTCGCTAGTCTCTTTCAAAAGAGGCATTTCTAAATCTGGTTGTCATAAATAAATGAGCAACCTCCACTCCAGTAACTGACTAGAAGGATGACGTAAACTCCACTGCTTCATTCTCATTGGTAGTCGCTCCCGAATGTCGCTCATAATTTGCATAAAGTTAAACATTTCTCAACTTTGTCCCATGACTGGACATGCCCCATCCAGCCGTCAACGGTAATTGTCGCTAGTGTTGCCGGATACCGCCGAGCTTCCACTGAAATCAGTGAGATCACGTCGCTCTGCTACTGCTAGTCGCTTACAATGTGAATGTTCCATTAGGGTCCACGCCGTAGCTAAGCCATAGGTTACCTCGCCAAATTTTTAGACTGCAAGCACTGTGATTAGTCCACTAGAACCCCTCCCATCAGGTAAAAAAACTGCGTAGTAGGTATTTCCGTTTGCAACGGTTGAACAAAGATGGACCAAGTTGAGGAGTGATCTAACTCAAACTGCAACAAAAGTCGCTGTTTATTTATTTCCATCACTGCTGGTCTTCTCAAAACATACACAACAAGTTGGTATTTCTTCTTTGTTTGTGGGTTGCTTCTTCATTAACGGTTGCGCTGCTACTGTGGTTACACTAGTGGAAACTGCCTACCAGTGGTCTGTGTGTTTGCACGTCGAAGTGAACGACGACGCAAAAGTATAAATGAAAACCGACACGGAACGAATAGTGGCTACGCTGTAGGACCTACACACAACTACACTTAAAAAAAAGAAATTTTACGTTTGTCAATTTTACTTAATTCTTAATTTTTTCATGTTGTGCAACTTAAAAAAATCTATTTAACAAAGTGAACTTAATTAAATCTAGTTAATTCAACAAAAAATGTGTCTTGTCAGCTTTACTTAAAAATTATTTGCTCAGCCAACATAACATTGTTGCATAAAAGTAACAGATTAATAAAACCAATACAGACTTGCACCTCATTGGCTGAGGATTTTGCCGTGTATTATGCGTAATTGTTGTTCTGGCACCCTCTTGCAGAAGTGTAGCACCATTAGATAGGTACGTGGGTTATAAGTGGCCAAATATGAGTCGGTGAACTTGTTCTTATATATTTTAGAACAAAACAAACAAACGGTTTGGAATGTTACATTGCATTTCAAATATGTTTGTGATATGTTTGATAAACTGTTATAAAAAAAGAAGTGGACTTAAATTTTAATTAAAAGGGTTGGCGTTTTTAATGTGGCATTATTCAAATTTTGTGTCATCATTGATTCATTTTTTCATGTACATTTAACTCAATTTTTATTTGTTGACTCTACTAAGGTTTGTTAAGTTTACTTAAACTTCTTTTCTAAATGATTGTTTGTTGAGATTACTTAAACAAATTGTGTGGAACCTGTTGACATAATATTTTTAATTAAACCCAACATTACATTTTTTGAGTGTATAACGATCAGGCTGGTTGATCCAACTTTTACCTTTAACAGTGTGATAAAAGTTAAATCCCAAATATAAAAATATGGCCTAACTATTGGCTGTGGGTAAATATATAACTAAAAGTCAAAATGCATTTGTAAAAAGCCATCATGGCAACAAAAAGTCAAGCAGTTTGCATTTTGGGATACATTTGCGTAACACTTTACAATAAAGTTGTATTTGTTAACATACTGCGTTAGCTAACACGTACTAACAATGAACAATACAGTACTTCTAAAGCATTTTACTTTATGATCATTTCAACATCTACTAATACATAGGCATACTTCTTAACATTAGATGATGTACAATGAACTAAAAAACTGGCATTAATATTAGCCTAACACTTGCTGAAAAACTAAACGTTTATTGTTAGTTTATGCTAGCTAAGGCATTTACTGTCGTAAAGTGTTAACGTTTGCATATCATGTAGTTTAGGTCCATAATTTTAATTTAAAGGCCTAAATGTTTGTGAATACAATATTTTTATCATATATGCCTCAAGAAAAGATATGTTTTCTTATATTGTTAGTGACCCGCTTTGAATATTTTGTAAAGGTTTGCTCCATTTGCTATTAGACCGACCTTAAGTAAAGGTTTGCTTTTTGTTAAAATAGAAAGTTGGAGAAAAACAGTTTAGGACTAAAGTTTTTGTTAACGTGGATCATAAAGACAAAAAACTCAAGAGAAACAGATGACTATTGCTACCATATCATACTAATGTATTAAAAAGCATGAAATTCTGATTACCATTTAAGGCCATTTTAATTATGGCATCCTTTGATCACTATACCAACCTTCAAAACGTTAGCAAGAATTATGTAACACAAAGGTGTAAAGGAACTTTAAAGCCAATAAAAATCAGCAAAGTGTTCATTGATTGTGAAATCCTCGGTCCTCTGGGGGAAACTCAAAACCTGTCCAGTTCTGCTGAGCCGGTCTAGTGTCTGGATCCAAGAGAAGGAGGAAATCTGCTATGACATGATCAGGCTGGAAAAAGGAAGTATTTTTGCACTGAATTAAATAAAGGGAGGGATTTTAAGAATGCACATACAGATAAGTTCATACCAGCACAGACCCACACAAAGACAACCTCAGACTAATTCTGAGGATAACAAACTTTGTCAGCTATTTTCCCTCAGGTGTGGATGTTAGATTTTATGGAGCAATTATTCAAACAGAACCACAATCATACAATAAAGGCCTTTTAGTAAAATAAATCATGTGTTACCTATCAACATAATGGGCTGCAGCCTTCACTAATAGGCTATAGGTTGGCTATCTTCATCTATATCTTATCTTTAAAAATGCAATGATCAAAATAAGGAGCAGATTTCACAAATCTCAACGACGATCTTGAAAGGTCAAGAGCAGATGAAAAGCATGCTTTCAATTACAGCTCGCAAACCACCTCCAGGACAACATTAGTAGAAGTGGATATGAAGAAAAAATACCTAAATATCTTGAACCCTGGATAAAACATCTAAGCAAAGAAAATAATCTTGTTTTAAAAGGATAAAATGTGTGGGACACTTTGTATACCACCCTCTGTTTGAGATCACTTACTTATTGTAAGACCACATGAGAATTGTTTAATGTATACTGTCCTCCACCTAGAGGATTCTGGGAAACTAACAATTTAACTTTTTAGTAAAAAATAAAATAATATGTACAGTATGTGTATGTAAATACAAAATCAGTTATACAAAATCTGCACATAAAAATCTTACCCAGATTCAACAAAGACAATGATTGTTGAGTTGAGCTCCTGGTAAGGTAAACTTGATTTTATATTTCAAACAGTGATGGCCATTCCCGTTTACTATGGTTAAAATTGTACATTTATTGCCACCAGCTAATAGATGACAAATGACAGCTCTCCCTCAAGATACGTGGGTCACGTGCAAACCCATTAAACACAACCTGCACATTACCTAAACAAAAGCCTTTTACAGTATGAACAAAAGGTAATTATATGCAGATGAATTCTAAAAGCTGTGGATTGAAACGAAATTAAAAGAAATCTTTTAATATTTCTCTTCTATGTCTTTGTAAATATTTATGCATTTTATGATATAATTTATTGGTGCGGTCTCTCACTCTGCCATGCATGAAAGCACACTGCTGGCGAATCCTGTGCATTAGATGCACCAATGTCAAATTTCATTATTTCTATTTTTGCCATAGAAAAAAGTTAAGACTTTATACTTACGCCTACACTTGACCAGACGTAAGATTTACGTCTCAGACGTGCGCTACGCCTAGATGGTGCAACAGGTGTAAATTATAAACTGACATTTATAACAAACCAAACCGTTAGAAAATCGATAGAAAATTGAGCAAGTTATGGTTGTTTAAAAAGTACATGCACCATTAAAACACAATGCTACGAGTGAGCGAGCTGTCTGAGGTAAGATGGCCGCCAGGTGCAGACGTCGACCTCCATTGGCCAGCAGTGTGGGCATGACATCTAGCCTTTAGTATACATATCTATGCATATTACGACCTTAAAGGCGCAAAAGAGGATGTTTTCCGCCGACTGAGAATCCAAAGACCGTTACTGACTTTTTTAAATAAGCGCATGCGTAAGAACAGCCTCCCTCCTTCACAGCTAATTTCTAGGGAACGCCTTCCAAAACTCATGCACGAGTATTTGAACACGAGTGTTTGTTTACCACTGGCATATGCTGTGTCGCGTGACTCGCGTCAGTGGATTCATTATGTGAAATGATATGATAATAAACACATAAGACGTAAAGTTAGATCATTCGACGCTACTCCCATTTCAACTAGCATGTAGCAGACTGGTCACTGCCTTACAACTACAGTACACAAACAACGTCGATATACCTGAATAACAGTACAACAATAATTATTCCACAAAGAAAGAATAATCACTGTTACCTGTCGAGAAGAATTTTTGCGAACTGCGCGTCTGTCTTGACACCTCTCTGTTCCTTCATTGCTCTCCAGTGTTGAAATTTTTCTCCAATAACGACTCTGTTTACATTACGTTCTTCTGACAATTTTCTCCTATTCCCAGCGGCTTAAAAAGTCTTTCTTTTACGTCCTCCTTCGGGTTTCTTCTCTTCCGTGGTGCAAATTCGAGGAGGAAAGCAGGAGCGACAATGAAAACAAACCGAAACTTAAGAAGGAGTTTCATGCGTTATGCGCATGCGTCACTCGTGTAAAGTTACTGGAGCGTGCACGTCTCTCACAAGGAATGTAATGGCAGTGATTGACAAGCCAGAGGGCCAATCGCTCATGCGATGATTACGTCAACGAATGGCTGATGTTTTTAAGGCCCTATCTTGTGCACAGATGACATATATTAAATGTATTACTTTCAGTGTACCTAATAAATAGTCTTTTATCATTTAGTAAAGACAGTTTCAAGTAATATTGCAAAAATGTATTAACCAAACATCCTCTTTTCCACCTTTAATTAGCCTTTAATTCAGGTGTGTTTGATTAGGGTTGGAACTAAACTCCGGCAAAACACCGGCCCTGCAGGACCGAGTTTGGGCAACCCCTTTTGAAGCGCCGCCACCGGACAATCATGATATTGTCTGAAACAACATAGTGACAAAATGCGCTCTATAAAACAGTTGGTCTGTTTAGGGCGACTGTTAAAACATAGCGACATGAAATGACGACTTCCATGTCCGGGGTCCCACAGTGTATACTGTAGATAAAAGCGGCTCATTCTAAGGTAATAAAAATAATACAGTTCATTTTGAAAGTTCTTTACACACCACTGATTATAAAGTTTTGTATAATATAATTTTGTATAATATATTGCATTTCTGTCAAAAGACCCTTCTAAAGTGCATTTTTAAGAAAATTTGTGATGTTTTTTACTGCTTATGTCACAGCCGAATAATGGTTGTGGCCAAATATCTCTACGGTCCACATCAATGAAACAGTTGTGTTTAATGCAAGATTGAGCTCTTTTTGTCAAGCATGTTTTCACCCACAAAAAATCTTTCTTGGCTACAGGAGCATGATACATGGCAACAAATAATAAAAGATGATAAAAAAACTTTTACACAAGAGATGAAAACTGTATATACCGTACAAGCACAGATAAAGTCTGCTAAATACAAAAAAAATGCGTGGGACTAAATAAATATAATGTTAAAATAACTACAATTAGTAATCATTTAACGTTTTTAAAAGTAGGCTATTGTGTAATTTCTTTGGCATCATTAAATGCAAAGTAATAACTATAATGGCTACATCTGTTGCTACCACCTAATCTCACACAGGGGTCCCTACTGATCCCTACTGTCCCCTATAATGTTTAGATCCAAAAATACTCACCCAACAACTGTCCGCTTTCAGCGTCACATCATTGTTGGCAGTGAATCATGGTCGCTTTGTGCTGACCATCAGCAACATTCCTAAACATGAAAAATAGCTTACAAAATGATTGACAACATAAACTTCAATGGCAATGTCAAACACATTAAACGCATATGCACACGCAAGTCACATGTGCACGCACACACATACACCGGCCAACCAGAGCAAAGACAGAAGCTATTAGCATGCTAGACTGACCACAAGCTCCAGACTCACCCAACTAACCTCTAGGTGTTGATTGCTTGGGGGACCTGATCCTGGATCAGCGGGACCATTCCCATGAAGATTTAAGTATACACTTGAAAGCTGCTCCAACAGGTCGCTTGTAAAGGGTCAGGGGGTCAATTGCCTGGTTGTCCTTAATGGTAGCAAAAAAAAACCTTGGTGGGTTTAAATGGCCGCAGTGAGTTTTGTGGCCCGCGACTGGAGGAATGCAAAGAATTCAAGGGGTTAAAGTGGTGCCATGGGGTGGCAGACACCGACACGGGGCTCTGGAAGTTGGATACAATGTCACCCCCCCTCACCATCACTCAACATTAGTCACTACTCTTTCAACACCTTGTTGTCGCCGTGGGTATTAGCCATTGTTAGTTTATGGGAAAGAAAAAGGCTTGATGAGGATTGAACCAGTGATCTTTTTGAGTCCAAAGCTAAGGCTTTGAAATCATAAAATCGATGAAATGTAGCAAATTATTTGTGTATATTGGAATAAAGGATTTGGAAAGGAGGACTGGAAGGTCCCTCAAACTTGGGTCACCCGTAAAGCTCCTGCATGATATGTCAGAGAGCTGCACGCAAGGCGGTTGTGCCAAAAAGGTATTTCAATGTGCCTCCACTAAAGACAACATGGACTACTTCAAAACTAAAGTGAATGACTTCAAATTTCTATATGTGAAATAAAGAATGGATCTATTTTGGGTTAATGAGACCCGTGTAAAAAACAAGCACTTTGGAGGATTACCTAATGTTTTTCTCGACGCTGTTATTCAAGTGCTTCTTAAAGCTGTTGCAACTGTGAAAACATATGGCATCATCATGCACCGAAGGCCACATATTATAATTATTTTCCAAAGAAAATGACAAAAATCATTTGAAGGTGCTGTCACCGAGTGCAAGCAATCGTACATCAAAAACCTGGAAAGCAAAATAAGTCGTCATGCATAGACTAATAACACAAGTGTTTTCAACCCTAACATGAAAGATCTCTTAACGTTCTTCATCAGACAACACAATCTTCTTCTGCACTTCACGGCCCGAGCGTTCACCTGGCCGCCCATCGCTGCCAACGTGTTATTTCCTCCATGAGTTTAAACTCATGATCTAACAACGGCCTTTGGTCCAAAGTCAACACGGAGCGGGACTTGTCAATCATTCGATCCACTTCATTGGCATCAAGGCTTGATTGGGTACAATTAGTTCTCAGAAACAAATGACATCAATCTGCCCTGGATTTCCATAGAGGAAGGCTGATTATTTGCTTTAACCTGGAACCCTGATTTCATTTTCACCCCTCCGAGTCCCCCGGGGCTTAACAAACAGTGGAAAACATGTTCGACTGACATAAGATCCTCTGGACTTAGCCGAGAGACGTTTTCAAAAGCAATTTGGCCGAGCGCAAAGGGAGTCCAACCGCACAACAATTTTGGCACGGCTCACGCGCCACCTCGAGATTTATTTCAGTTTATCTACGGGCCGTGTAACACAGAGGCAGCGATTTCGGTTTCCTGTCTTATACCTTTACATCAGACACACACTGCGGTTCAAACCGGCACAGGACAAGCTGTTATTGGCTCGGTGGACGGATATAAAGAACAGATGATTCGTTCATTTTAATTAACAGTACAAACAGTAACATAAAACTTATGTGCAAAATTGTCAATTATCGTAAGTAAAGCTTTAACAAAAATAGAGAAAAAGTCCAGTTTAAATCCTACCAGCGTCCAGGCAAGCACTCAGAAGTTTAATGTTTATGTTTAGGGAATTACTAATGAACCATGGTCCATTAACTACGTGGATTTATTTTTCAACCATTCAGTGTTATGAAAAGGCTGGCATCTTTAAAACTCATGCTGTGAAACTCTAATTTAACAATATTGACTTTTTGACTGTGTTCAAGAGAAAACTAAGTTATAGTGGAGAAAATACCGGGGTAAATGTGAGTAAATACAAACACATGAAACATTCACACCGTACTCTGAAAACATGAATCTACTGGCCAGAGCTCTTTGCATGCACAAACATTATGCTTAATTATTAACAGTAGCTGTTATATACATAGCTGATGTACATTTAAAGTCCATCTTATGTACATTTACAGTACGTGTATTCTTTAGCTGAATTTTTTTAGATGCACTGAATTTTCAGCAACCAAAACTATTCAGCATAAAATAAAATAAAAGCTTTTTCAGTGTTTAGCCGAAAAGTGAAAAGACTGATTTTTTTCCAAACAATAATGTTTTTAAAGAAGAGGTCAAATAGCAACCAGTGTAAAGTGAGAGGCGGGCATGCTTTATAAATGCAGCAAACAGTGTGGAAATGTCCGAGAAAGATGCCGTTTCAGCTGAATAATTTCGGTTGCAAAACATTCTGTGCATCCCTACGCATTCCTACTTTTTTATTTAACATTTTGTATAAAAACAATAATGCATTCAAGTTATACAACTAATTACCATGCTTGTTCCTGTGATTCGAAATTCCAACCTTTGCGCTGATTTATACATAAGGGTGATTCTCACGAAATCCAGACTTAGAATGTGTCCAGCATCAAAAAATTTTAAAGCCCTTGAAGCCAATTTTTTTTTGTTTTTTTGTTTTGCACGTATAAGATTAAGGTCTGAAGTTACTATAACCATTATTTTTAGAGGATTTAAAAAATATTTCCTATAGAATTATTTACATTTTTTTTAGATTATCATTATTAAAAATGATCATTACCGCAACATGATATTACATTAAATATATGCATTCACTAACTCATGTTTCGGTAATGAGAACTAAAAAGTTGTCTAGCTACTATGACAAACAAAATTTCAACTTTTATCTGGAGAGAAAAAATAAGAACTGCTTGCCTGGTAGCCATCTTGAGTGTCACAGTCAATTATGTCCTTTACAACAAATTTTTTTAAAATGTTAGTTCCTTGAGGACTGTGATTGAAAATTGTTGCGGAGGATGAGAAAATTGGTCCTGGACACATTTATATTCCTTATTATTGTCTCTACATTTACCAATGATCACCATACCACATGTTTCTTTATAGTATAAAATGCACTGAAGCTTTTTTTAATAAATATTTCCATGTCAAAGAACCCAAATCTAGTCATGGACAAGTTGCGGTAATGAAAATGTTCCCCTAAAATGTGGAAAAAACAACAAAATTGGTTAAGATTATGTCATTTGAAATCACGTGCAAAATAGTACATGAAGAGATGTTTGTAGCTGTTCTTATTTTGATACTCTTACTTTGCATTTTCTTTTTTAATCAAAATGTTTAATGATACCTCATAAGTCTAATTTCGTGAGAATCAAAATGCGAACATCAAGTTTCTTTTGTAGCCTGATGTGAAAAAGAAAGGGTGCAGAATAGCAGTAGGTTGTGTTTGCATAACGTCGCACTATAAATGCACATACTGTATACAGTTGATTATATATTAAAAGTTCACTGATATTGCAACAAATCTTCAGCCACTACAAGATCGGGACGAGCAGATCAAAATGCATTTGAATGCATTTACACTTGCTTTATTCACGTGTACAACATCCAGATGGTTGTACATTTAAATTCCAAATGAAAATCTGGCAAACAAGTAAATAAAAACTGAGTGCAACAATTCAGTGAAAATTCGACATCACTTCTGTCCTGAAAACTCTGAGACCGCAAGCTGGATGTTGTCATTTGGTGATGATGCTCAGATTAGAGCAAGAATTACTATATGAGAGTCTGTGTGTGGATCCAGTGACCCAGAGTAACCCGCAGCTGTGTTCTGAAGACAGGAGCAGAGTTTGATCAGAGCTGATGACCTGAAGCCCAGCTGTAAAAGTCTTAATGAGCCTCAGAAGCAGCGCTACAGCAACATGTAAGTCATCTAATGAGCCAAAACTAATCTCTGCTCCTCCCATAATGCCACACAAAATCAACTACTTCATGTTGTTACTTATCAGTGACTTCAATGAAATGACTTTGAGGCTAATAATAATAAAATATATAGTTTCATATTTTTTTTATAAATTATTTCACCTTGATTTCAATCATGGCCTTACTTGGTCAATTTAATTAAAGATATTAAGATGAAATTTTTACAGAAGTTCTTCACATTATGTAGGATGATTTAATGTAGCCTAGTAAATCACATAAAAATGACTTTAGCTGTGGGTTTTCACAAGCAAGTATTGTTTTTTATGTAAAACGTGTTTGTAAAAACTGCTTCAATGATAATAGTCCTGGCCTAATCTAAAACCTGTCCGGGTCCGGCCCTAAAAGTTTAGTGTTTGTCTATTTCGTACCACCTCATATTTTTGATGGTGGAGGAGGAGGAGCATTAAAAGCAAATATTGTACAAATTTCCACCCCGAACATCAGTTTTGGCCTTTCACTCCTGTTTTTATTTACAAGCAAACTCATACACTGCCTGCAAATTAAATACAAATACAACACTAGGGCCAAAACTGTTCTACACCTGCACCACTGACACCAGCATTCCTCCTCCTCCCCCTTGTGGCAGCCAGGCTCCAATGTAGACAAGTGATCTCAACTATGTTTAATTCTGTGCATTAATAAAGTCCTGTTTACATTTAGTCAGCACTGAATCTGATAGCACATGAAAGTCCCACATGGTTATAATGGGAATCTTAATCCTACTGAAACTATAATGGCATTTAAACAGATGTCACGACATGTACAATTAAACTGGGCAAACTGGTTGAAATTATCAAGCCTTTCATCATAACACTAAAGCTTTATGATAAATCATTCATGGAGGAAATAAAAAAAAAAATCTGACACAATATACATTTTCAGTATCGTAAGAGAAATCAAAGGTCATGTTTACAATCTCTTGTACTGTCCATGCATAGGGAAACATCACCTCCAAAACTCTTCGAATTGCATTTCCCACGTCACAACACTGACTGACAATGCAACATTTACATCACACATTGATATAACTTACCATAAACATTGCGCTGAAGGGAATATAATTTTATACACAAATCAAATCCACAATTATTGAATTTATATATTTAGTTTGTATACAAACTTTACCAGCGTGATAATCTAACATGTATGATGATGTGATAACGCTTGAATCAATAACACGTATGCTAATGGCGCCACCTTGCGACTTTACAACTACACTTAAACATCTTTGACTTAAATGTTGAGACATTTCAGTGTTTACAAATTGTTAACTTTCAATAACAGGATTTATAAAGATTCACAAACAATAAACCTAAGTGTCAATTCTCTTGTTAAAGCTGTATATGCTGTTTTAATCTGATTAATATTATGTAACTGATATTTGTATCATGTATCTCTCGAAAACTTTTGTGTTATGTAAACTGCTGAATTTATTAGATCATAACCTTTGCAAAGGTTGGAGTCAGACTAGAGTGTGAAAGTTAAAAACATGATCTTAATCTAGATTATATGTTAGCAGTGCTATTGTTTCAGAAAGTCTTGTTTTTATTTATTTATTTACCACATCATGCTACATACATAAACTATGAAAAACTATATTAGACTTACCGATCGGTGTGTTTCTAAATTGTGGAATCATAAGCAAATTATCGTAACGTTGTTCTTCTCACATCTGACGTCGTTTCAGTTTAGTTTGTTGTGAAAACCGCGCAGTTTTCGTTTTCATTTTTATCCGGTAGGGGGCAGTACAATACTAATTTATACTAGAGTGCGTGCGCAGGTGCGTGTGTGTGTTTGTTCACCTGAGTGGAACGTGTGTGAGGACACTTCAAGGGTGCATAGCAAAGGTTTTTGTGTAAGGCTTTTTTACTGTGTGAATGCTGTACTGACTACCCCATAATCATAACCCCCCATACAGTAATAATCTCCTGCATCATCAGGCTGAACTCTTTCTATTTTCATTGTAAATGTATATCCAGAGTTAGTTCCACTGAATCGACTTGGTACTCCAGATGCAAGATAACTGGATGTGTAGATCAGGAGTTTAGGAGCTTTTCCAGGTTTCACCACATACCAACTTAAGTCATAATGAATTCCACCTGATGTAATGCAGTTAATAGAGGCCGAACCACCTGCTTTAACCGGCAGAAACTCAGGAGACTGAACCTCTTGATGGGACACTGAGAGAGGATTTTGAACAAGGCATTAACAAATGTAACAAGTGTTACATTTAAAGACTAATGATGAGACTTTTACACACTTAATAAAACACTTGTAGTCCAATAATCCTAAACAAAACAGCTTTAACAAAAAACAAAGCTTTACAATAATAAACAACACATATTCTGATAATGAAGAAGACAAAATTTTAACCTTGTGCAAGCAGACCCAGTGTGCCCAGAATAGCTAAAAGAAACATTATTGTTTTTGTGTGACCCTGACTGAATGCAAGCTGATCTTTCGTGAACTTTTGTATAGCAGTGAATATGCAAAACACTTTCAACTCATCAGATGACTGTCAAAGACAAACTCAAAGATGCATACTGGAATTAAACTTAATGTTATAAATCAAATTGCTAGATTTTTTGTTGGTGCATTGAATTTATTCTGGAGATTTTTGTAAAGTCAATAAATGAGGAGAAATTACTGTTGTGGACTTTTAGCAGAGGACCCAAACGTTGTAGGTAAGTGCAGAATAAAATAAATAAACAAATGTATAAGCAGAATAAGCAGCATTTTCAGGACATTATATTTTTTTACTTTTTACTGTGAAGCTCTTGCTAAGAGAAATATTAGTTGTAGTAATTTGTACAGTGTGTGTGGTTAAGCCTATAGAACATTTTCTCATAAAATATGAATATAAATACAAATTATTTGGCTGTATCATACATTAATATTTATTATTTAAGAAAACATAACAAATTGTGTTAATCATAATGATATTGTATTTATTGC
The DNA here is from genome assembly GCF_030506205.2 of Paramisgurnus dabryanus. NCBI lineage: Eukaryota > Metazoa > Chordata > Actinopteri > Cypriniformes > Cobitidae > Paramisgurnus > Paramisgurnus dabryanus. Next base: position 10,269,128 of record NC_133355.1, on the reverse strand, counting down.
TAATGTTTAGTGTTAGTGTTTGCATGTAGGAGGTTTTTGTACAGGCACTGAATGGGTTTGTATCACTGTGGTACACTTTTGGTGGCGGCACAAGACTCTCAGTTGGAAGTAAGTAAATCTCTTTTATTTCCAGACATTGAAAGCATAGAAAAAGTAACTTTATTCACAATATGGTAAAAGTTTAATAGATTTCAATTTAACTGGTTAATATTTTGTTTTATGGTGCTTAAATGTGTTTGTTTACTTTGTAATGAAACAGAAATGTATCTATATAAAATTATCATTAGGATAAAGTTTAATTTAAAATATATTTAAAATCAGAAAGTACTTTAAAAAAATTTATTTAGAAGTAAACACAGAAAATATAAAAAATGAATAGCAGATTTTAATTCTGACTGTATGTGTTTTATTAAATGATAACAAATTTAGTTAATCTCACATAAGTCATAAAGTTAAGATCTTATTTTTGAATTACATTTATAAACTTTTATTGAACAATTATGACTGTATCGAAATGTATTTTATACTGTTGATATAAATGTAATGTAATCTAAAATCATGTATATCAATTACTAAAAGTAATATTTTAAATATCTTAATGGTAACACTTTACACAAGGTTTGTATCAGTAAACATTAGTAAACGCATTAACTAACATGAACAAACAATGAACAATATAGTTGAATAATATTCAACATGTACTAATTCTTGTTAGTTATTGTTAATGTTACATAATGTCAATATAGTTATTCATTTCATGGTGCGTTAACTTATGTTAACAGCTACAACATTTGATTTAAAAATGTATTAGTAAATGCTGAAATAACATAAACTAAGATTAATAAATGCTGTAGATGTAGACTATTGTTCATTGATAGGCATGTTAGCTATTGCTATTGCACAAATTGTAAGTGCAACTTATTGTAAAGTGTGTTTTTTTACATTTAATTGTAAATATTGTCTACTGAAATGTGTTTAAAATAAAAATTCAGTTTTAATGGGCTGCTGCATGAAGATATGCTTGATTAACTAAGAATCTTTTAAAGGGAAGTGAAAACACAAAATGTTTTAAACAAACGATTAAGAAACTTCTTAGTATTCACCCCCCCCCCCTCTCTTTCTCTCAGATAACGCTCTCCCTACTCTAACGGTCCTGCCTCCCTCCAGAGATGAGTTAAATCAGGGTAAAGCTACAGTCATGTGTGTTGGCAGTAATGGTTTTCCCTCTGACTGGAAGCTGAACTGGAAGGTTGATGGTAACAGCAGGAGCTCTGGTGTGAATCTGAGTCCCAGTGTACTGCTGAAGGATGGACTGTACAGCTGGAGCAGCAGTCTGAGTCTCACTGACAATGAATGGAGATCAGCAAAAACCATCAGCTGTGAGGCCACACAGAGCTCACAGAATCCAGTCATCAAAACCATTGACACACAACAGTGTGATGCATAATGATAACACGCACACACGCATGCACATACACACACATGATTTATACTACTAAATCTTATAAAAAAATATTTTTCACTGTTTGCTGAGGTTCTGTTGCTTTATTACTGTAGCCTATTGTAGTGCATATGACAGCAGACTTTATTAATTTGCTCATTTCTATATTTTGGTTACAAAATAAATTCATTTTGGCTCAAATCAGTGTTAATATTTTTGTGTGTTTTCAGAAAATATCAGATGCTATAAACAATATTTTTAAACACCTAGTATGTTTTAGAATTATAACATTTTAGTTGTAATATACATCTATAGCACTATATCATCAGTGTGAATTGTAGCCCTGAATTGTAGTAAATACTTTTAGATTTTCAGACGTAGGGTTGTGTTCTCTGTTGGGATTAAGCATGAGTCATGCTGCATGACAGATATTTAAGAGCTCTAAAAAAATCTAATGACCTGTAGCTAAATGTTTATATAAACGTACATTTCTAACATTAAAATATATTTACTATTTGCTAATGTATAAATAAGTGTGCCTAAAAAACTTAAAAAAGACAATAGAGGTGAAGGTATTTATTTTCTCAGAGGGGGTATTACTAAGTACTGTATTTGAATTATAATTGTTGATATAGTGTCAAATAATGTAAAATAGTGTAGAGTAAATGAATTATTTTTTATACTGTAAACTGACAAGTGGATAATATATCCACAAGACAAGTTTATTTAAGAGCCATGATCTTTCTCAACAGTCTAATGTTGTGAGCTTCTGTTCTCTGTGCTGTCTGACTGAGGGAGGTTTTTGTATGACTCTATTTCACTGTGTGAACCTGTATGGTGAAGTATAACACCCCATACAGTAATAATCTCCTGCATCCTCAGACTGAACTCTACGTATGTTCAGTGTAAAAAGGAGTCCAGAATAAGTTCCACTGAACCGATCTGGGACTCCAGATGCACGGTAACTCGCATCATGGATCAGGAGTTTAGGAGCTTCTCCAGATTTCTGTAGATACCAGCTCATGTCATCATCAACTCCACTGGTCCCAGTACAACTAATAGAGGCAGAATCTCCAACTTTAACTGACAGAGATTCAGGAGACTGAACCTCCTGATGAGAAACTGAGAAAAGGATTGAGAAAAAATATAGAGGAGATATTTTTATGTGCTAATAAGTAACAATAATATTTAAGTTCAGAAATGAGAATTTTAAATCTATAAAACAAATGGAAATTCTCATTCTCTTTAAAATAATAAAAATAAATAAATAATAACCTTGAGCAAGCAGACCCAGAGTTCCAAACATCAGAATAAGAGACATTGTTTTTTGTCAGTTCTTGCACGGCTGAATACACACAGATCACAAGTGAAGTTTTAAGAGCAGTGATATGCAAAACTCTCTAGAAGTTTCCCCTGAATACAAAAGATATTTAGTTACATCCTGAAATGTAACTCTCTCTCTCTCTCTCTCTCTCTCTCTCTCTCTCTCTCTCTCTCTCTCTCTCTCTCTATATATATATATATATATATATATATATATATATATATATATATATATAATTATGCAGATGTACCTTTCACAATTAAGAAAAATAAATAATAATTTTGACAGATGTGCCTCTCTTCCAAATGTGTGTCACACTTTTTTCTTAATACTAGCTTTTTATTTAATAATTATTAAGCAGAAATTATAGTTACACATAAAATATGTTTTAATATCACATTTAGGTCTTTATTCATTAATATCTGAAAGGGAAGTGAAAAGACTTAATCACTAACAGAAGTGTTTATAACTTGACTCTTAAAAGAACTGAGGCTTGCTGTCATGAAACAAAAAATGCATATATGTACTGTAAATTTATCCTATATAATGACATAATATGATGATAAATTATGTTAGGCCAGATTAAGTGTTTTATGTTTATATATTTCATGCACATGTGTGCTGACTTTATTTTTGTTTTCCTTTCAACACCTGCATTCTCGGTTCAGCAGTTTCTCAGTCTGATCAAGTGAGGTTTTTGTATGGCACTTTTTCACTGTGTGGACACATACTTGCTACTGATCTCATGTACACTCATACAGTAATAAACTCCTACATCTTCAAGCTGTACATCATTGTTGGTCAGAGTAAAATCAAGCCCATTTCCTCCAGAATGAAAACTTCCACCACCACTCATTCTGGATTGAGTACTGGATTGCTTCATTGTTGTGTAATATATCAGGAGTTCAGGGGGACCCTCTGCCTTCTGAAGATACCATGAGATGTAATAATCTTTAGATATTAAGCCCCCCGGAACCCTATAAACTACAGTGTTGACCTTACAGTCAATAGAGATGCTCTGACCAATCTGAGCAGATTTAACTTCAGGCTGAGTCACAATAACCTGACCCAAAACACCTGTTTGAAAAGAGAATCTCTGTTAAATTAAAACATTACCATTATTAAACAGATGTGTTACAAACGTAGTATAAAAGTTACCTTGGATGAAGCAAAGTGCCCATATAAAGATAATCATTTTGCTTCAGGTTGTGTTTTAGTGTGCGCTGATGTTATGTTAAAAGTCTTCACAGGTCTATAAACACTAGCAGAGCACTGAAGCATGAGCTGTCAATGCAAAGCTTTATTATAGAGGAAAACCCCTCTGTTAACAGAAGTTTCATTTCAGGGCAAAGGTTTCAAAACCTGTGACTAATGGTAACACTTTATTTCGATAGTCCACTTTAGACACTTTACTAATTATAAGTAACTTTGCAACTACTTCAACTACCAATCTTTAGAGTATTAGTAAATGGTATGCTTAATTTCTATTAACACTTTATTGTGATGATCCCTCAACAGACATTCAACTGTCTATACCTTTGCAGGTGCATGTCAACTTATTCCACTAACCCTAACCTCTTCCCTAACCCTAACCCTTATAGTCTACTTATATTCTAATGACAGTTAGTTGAGATATTGCAAATGAATCAAAGTTAGTTGACATGTAGTTGCAAAGTTATTTTTAGTTAGTAAAATGTCTAAAGTGGACTATCAAAATAAAGTGTAACCTAATTTATTTTTAGAAAATAATACCATTGCTTGTATTACTGTAATTGTTGTATTTTGCAAATTGGATATTTAAAGCTCTAATATTTTGCTTAATATGTAGCAGTATAAATGCTAAACAAACATTCAAAATATAAAAAAAACATTTTAAATAAGCTTTAAGTTTAAACTAAAACATAGGCTCGTATAGAAAATTGTAGTCGGGTTACAGTGTTGTGCTGTTTCTGTACAGCCACTGAATGGGTTTGTATCACTGAACACAAATGTTGTAGTACAGAAACAAAAAAATGTACACTCTGCCAGTAATAAATTCCTGAATATATAGGGCGGGAAGAACTGTAAATAATTTTGTTTTTACATTTAAAGCTTTGACTGATATTACAGTGAATAGGAACAATTTGACCAGGCTGCACTGTTTGAGCTTCACATTGAGTCAAAATTCCACAGTAACTCAAGACACAAAACTGAAAAAAAAAAAATTCCATTGGGCACACTTTAAAGCGTCAAACTGCCAAAAAAATTACGTAATCTTAAATGTGACTGTTTTAACTATTTTACTGAAATATACTGTATTCACAGTTTGAATGCATTTTTATACATCAAATATTACAGGCACACATCTAAACTCCAGGTGTAGATAATGTCAGTGTTTCATGGTGGTTGCTCTGCAACCCAGTATCACGAAATTACGTACCTATAGTCACGTAAATTTGTGAGTCTTTTCCGTGACACACTGACACGCTTTTCTTCCTTTTTGCGTGAACATGTCATGCATTTCTGTTTACGTGTCACTGTCACGTATTTGTTACTCAACTGTTTTGCCTATTTTTTACCATTGTCGTTTTGGTTTAGGGTTAGATTTTGATAAAATGACATCCTTACCCAACTCTAACCCTAATGCCAAGTGACAATGGTTAGAAAATCATAAAATATAAAGAAATAAATCATGAAGAAAAGGTATAAACCAATATTTAAAGTGACTTCCTAACGCAAACACCAAATCTAACCCTAAACCGAAGCGTCAACGGTTTGAAAATAGGACTAAACAGTTGAGTAACAAAATGTGTGACATGTTCATGCAAAAGGCGGAAAAACGTGTCAGTGTCACGGAAAAGACTCACAAATTTACGTGACTACACTGTAAAAAATTAGCTGTAATTATGCAGCTGGTTGCCAGTAACTTACTGTAGAAGATAAAGACTAAAATGTTTCATGTTCATTTAACTTTAAACAAACTGTTGCAAGTAAATAACATAAATGTAAAATCTACAGTAAGTTACTGGCAGCTAGTTGCCAGTAATACCCTGTAATACTGTAATTTCTACAGAATTTTTTTACAGTGTATAGGTACATAATTTCATAATAAAGGGTTGCGCTCAAATATAATGGTATATACATATACATTCAAAATCTTGGGGGTTTGTTATGTGTTACAATTGTTTTTTTTTATTCAGATATTATATTCATAATTTTATTGATAAATGGATAAAGAATATGCCATATCTGGTGGGGACATCGATTTATCTCATGTTGTTACAAACCTGTATACATTTCTTTGTTTTGTTGAACACGAATGCTGATATTTTGAGGAATGTTTATAACCAAACCATTAGTAAGCCCCATTAACTTCCATAGAACAAGAATACTATGGAAGTGAATGGGGCTCACCAACTGTTTGATTACGAACATTCCTTAATATATCTTTATTCGTGTTCATCAGAAAAACAGAAATTTATACAGGTTTGTAACAAAATGAGAGTGAGTAAATAATGACAGAATTTTCATTTTTGGATGAACTATCCCTTTAACAGAGATTTAGGAGTCTGAACTTCCTGATGGAAAACTGAAAATGGAGCATTATTGCTTTTGTTTGAACCTTGCTTGCAGGACTGAAAGCTGATCTCCATTGACCTTTTGTATCTAAAGCAGTTAATATGCAAAACACTGCACTCAGCATGCGGCCAAAATACAAGGTTTACAATGATAAAACAATTAAACATGCATTTTCGGAGGATTTCTTTTTTAAAAGAAGCTTTTGTAAAGGGAAGACATGAGAAGAAATCACTGTGGTGGACTTTCAGTGAAGGAACCAAACTGACCGTTGAAAGTGATTGCTTAAATAAATAAGATGTTAAATAAACACTAGAAAAATCATACTACACATCTGAACCTGGATTAGGCAGCATTTTCTAAACAAAATATTGTTTTAAGAGATACCAAGCTGTACTAGATTATAGAGACCCTGAATATTTTAGTAAAGAAAATAACATGCACCTGTGTAAAATGTACAGTTACATCAAGTTGATATACATCATTCTAGTTTATCTGTAATATTGTTTGTATTAGTGTTAAATTAACAGTTGTCTGATAGTATTATATAATATTTGTTTGTGGTTAATCCTACATTCAGAAAATCATCACAATAATAAAAAAGAGTTTAAATGAATCAGTTTTATCTTGCATGAATATTTATTATTAAGCAGTCAATAAACAAACTGATGTTGTCATATTTTTGATAATATTTGGTGTTTAGTGTTAGTATTCAGTGTTAGTGTTATTGTTCTGTGTAAGTGTGCAGGAGGTTTTTGTACAGCTGCTGAATGGGTTTGTATCACTGTGGTGGACTTTTGGTGGAGGAACAAGACTCTCGGTTGGCAGTAAGTAAATCTCACTTTATTTTCAACACAATAGTTTAAAATAACAGAATAAGAAAGAAGCAATACTATAAAAAATGAATACTCATAGAATACTCAATTGTTTTATAAAGAACACATTTTTTGTACTTATTTGTTCAAAGTTTATCTCGCTATCATATTTATCTTCTGAATTTGTTTGGTTGATGGTTTTATTTAAAGTGCTGATTTTGAAAATATTAACAGCCAAAACTGTAACTATACAATTTATGACTGGACCTAATAATCTAAATATGTGACCCTAGACCACAAAACCAGTCAAAAGAAGCACGGGTACATTTGTAATAAAACCAAAAAATACATTGTCTGGGTCAAAATAATAATTTTTTCTTTTATCCAAAAATCGTAAGGATCATGTTCCATGAAGATATTTTGTAAATTTCCTACCATATCAAAACTTTCTTTTTGTGAGTGGATGCAGTGCCAAGGACTTATTTGGGGAACTTTAAAGGTAATATTTTCATTATTTAGATTTTTTGCACCATCAGATTCCAGATTTTCGAATAGTTATATCTCGGCCAAATATTGTATCCTAACAAAAAAGTTTATTGATTCAGCTTTCAGATGGTGTATAAATCTTAATTTTAAAAAATGTACCGTTATGACTGGAGTTGTGGTCCAGGGTCACAAATGTGAAAAATATGTAAAAATATATAATTTAAAAGCAAATAATAAATATCTGAATAAACAAATTTCAAATTTTAATTGTTTATTTGTATACTGACAGATAATATAATTTTAAATTAGTCTTTCATGAAATAGAAATGTTAACTGTTTTTTATTTCTAAATGTTGTGCTTTTTGGTTAAATTAAAATCACATACTTAACAGCAATTAATAAATATTATCTGAAAACTTTAATCTACTCTAGATCTTAATTTACCTCAAACAAATGAAAAAGATAAATGTTTAAATATGTTTTATGCATAAATATTAAAAGAATATTTTAACTACTTTAATTTGTATATTTTACATGTATTGTAATAACGAAAGCGACTAAAAGTGTTTAAAAATATCATTCAGTTTTAATGGGCTGCTGCACTCAGATCTGCTTGATTAACTAAGAATCTATTAAAGAGAAGTGAGAAACACAGAAACACAGAATGTTTGCTAAACCCATTTATGAACATAAACTTCACATCTGTTTCTCTCTCTCTCTCTCTCTCTCTCTCTCTCTCTAGGTAATCGTCCCCCTACTCTAACAGTCTTGCCTCCCTCCAGAGATGAGTTGAAACAGGGTAAAGCTACAGTCATGTGTGTAGGCAGTAATGGTTATCCCTCTGACTGGAAGCTGAACTGGAAAGTTGATGGTAGCAGCAAGAGCTCTGGTGTGAATCTGAGTCCCAGTGTACTGCTGAAGGATGGACTGTACAGCTGGAGCAGCAGTCTGAGTCTCACTGACAATGAATGGAGATCAGCAAAAACCATCAGCTGTGAGGCCACACAGAGCTCACAGAGTCCAGTCATACAAACCATTGACACACAACAGTGTGATGCTGAATGATAACACACAGAATAATATACAGAATAAATAAAATCTTATTAAAAATGAAATGTTTCACTTTTTGCAGAGTTGCTTTTTATTGTAGTTCATGACAGCAGACTTTATTAATTTGCTGATATTTTGGCTGCAAAAATAAATGCATTTTGGCTCAAATCAGTGTTATCGTTTTTACTGTTTAAACTATATTTTGATGTAATATACACAATATATACAGTGCTTCCGGAAAGTATTTAGCTCTTCACTTTTTGTTATGTTACACCCTCCAAAATGGATTAAATTCATTATTTTCCTCATTTCTACAAACAATGCCTCATAATTACAATGTTAAAGAAGTTTGCTTAAAATCTTTGCAAATTTATATATATATATGAAAAAACTAAGAAATAAAATGTACATAAGTATTCACAGCCTTTGGACAATACATTGTTGAAGCACCTTTGGCACCAGTTACACCTTTAAGTCTTTTGGAGTATGATGCTACAAGGTTGCTACACCTCTTTTTGGTCAGTTTCTCCCAATCTTCTTTGTAGGACCAATCAAGGTCCATCAGGTTGGATAGGGAGCGTTGTTGCACAGCCATTTTCAGATTTTCAGCCATTTTCATTTTCAGACAGGGTTCAATGGGGTTCAAGTCTGGACTCTCTTTTGTTATTTCTGCTGTGTGTTAATTTTAAGTGCCAGTGAAAAGGCTGTGAAAACATTGTTTAAAACACAAAGATTTTAAATAAACTTCTTTCAAGTTGTCATTATGGGCTATTGTTTGTAGAATTTTGAGGAAAAAAAGGGTTTTCTGTTGCAATGTATCAACTTTAATTGTAATCTTGAATTGTAGTAAATACTTTTAGATGTTTGTTTATAAAGTGTTCTTTTCAAAAGCTCTTACAATCTAATGTTTGAACTGTTTGAACAAACATAAAGCTCTTACATTATAATATATCAACTATTTGCTATAAATAAGGGCACCTGAACACCTTAATTAAATTAAGGTTTTAAAACTAAAATAAAGATATAATGTAATATTTGTAGATTATTTTTATCACTGTAAACTGACAAGTAGATAATACATTCATGACAAATATATTTAAGCACAAATGATCTGTCTCAACAGTCTAATGTGAGCTTCTCTTCTCTGTGCTGTCTGACTGAGGGAGGTTTTTGTATGACTCTATTTCACTGTGTGTTCCAGCTGCTATAAGCCCCCATACAGTAATAATCTCCTGCATCCTCAGGCTGAACTCTACGTATGTTCAGTGTAAAAAGGAGTCCAGAGTAAGTTCCACTGAACCGATCTGGTACTCCAGATTCAAGATTACTTGCTTCATAAATTAGGAGTTTAGGAGCTTCTCCAGTTTTCTGTAGATACCAACTCATGTCATCATCAACTCCATCGGTCCCAGTACAACTAATAGAGGCAGAATCTCCAACTTTAACAGACAGAGATTCAGGAGACTGAACCTCTTGATGAGAAACTGAGAAAAGATTTGAGTAAAAATATTAGAGAAGTTTGCATGTGCTATTTAATAAGTAACAATAATATTTAAAAGCAGAAATGAGAATTCTAAAGCTAAGAAAATGAATGGGAATTGTAATTCTTATTAAAATAATATAAAAATGAATAAATAATAACCTCGAGCAAGCAGACCCAGAGTTCCAAACATCAGAATAAGAGACATTGTTTTTTTGTCGGTTCTTGCACGGCTGAATACACACAGATCACAAGTGATGTTTTAAGAGCAGTGATATGCAAAACTCTCTAGAAGTTTCCCTCTGAATACAAAACATATTTAGTTACATCCTGAAAGTTTGCCAATAAAACAATAAATGCTAACCAGATTGTGTAACTGCATATTTGGGTCAATATTTAAAATAATTATACACGTATAATTATGCGAATGTACCTTTTTCATCACAACCAAGAACACTCCAAAATTGCTCGGTTACTTTTTATCGGGTAATTATTGGACAGAATACACTGCTGGGTTAAAATTGACCCAATGCTGGGTTGTTTTAACCCAACTGCTGGTTTATTATACCTAATGGTTGCAAAACATCAACCCAACATTGGGTCATTTTTAACCCAGCATGTGTTCTTCAATATTTACCCATTATGGGTAAAAAATTACCCAGACATTTTTAGAGTGAAAAGAAATAATATTTTTGACAGATAAAATATATTTTAATATTGCATTCAGGTCTGCTTCATTAACTTCATTAATATCTGAAAGGGAAGTAAAAAACACTGACTGGCAGAAGTGACTTTCTGGAAAGAACTGAGGCTTGCTCTCATGTAACAGAAAATAATTAAATGTACTGCAAATTTATCCTATATAATGACATTAGATATCATATGATGATTAGATTATGTGAGGCCAGATGAAGTGTTTTATGTTTGTGTGTCTCATACACAATGTGTGTTGTTGTGATTGTGCATATTTTTGTTCTCCTTTGAACACCTGCAGTCTCCGTTCATAATATTCTCAGTCTGACTAAAGGAGGTTTTTGTATGGCATTTTTTCACTGTGTGAACACCCAGTTGTCACTGATCTTATGAACACTAAGACAGTAATACACTCCTGCATCTTCAAGCTGGACATTATTGTTGTTTAGAGTAAAATCAAGTCCATTTCCTCCAGAATGAAAACTGCCTCCACCACTCATTCTGGATGGAGTACTTGATTGCTTCTTTGTTGTTAAATATATCAGGAGTTCAGGAGGACCCTCTGCCTTCTGAAGGTACCAGGACATGTAATAATCTGTTGAGCCATCTGGATGCTTACGGACTACAGTGTTGACCTTACAGTCAATAGAGATGCTCTGACCAATCTGAGCAGATTTAACTTCAGGTTGAGTCACAACAACTTGACCCAAAACACCTGTTTGGAAAAAAAAACTCTGCTAAATTAACATTATTGCCATGATCATTTACCATAATTGCATTTTTTATTTTCTATTTTGTGTTATCAAATATTAAACAAAAACATGAATTTTTTTTACCTTGAACAAAGCAAAGTGCCCATATAAAGATAATCATATTTGCTTCAGGTTGTGTATTAGTGTGAGCAGTTGTTGTGTTAAAAGTCTTCACAGGTCTATAAACACTAGCAGAGCACTGAAGCATGAGCTGTCAATGCAAAGCAAGCATCATTATACTGGAAAAACCCTCTGTTAACAGGAGTTTATTCTCAGGGCAAAGGTTTCAAAACTTAAAACCAATCCACTAGGAGACAGTAACATCTTCATTTCTGTTCACTAAATAAACTCATTGACACTATAGATTTATAGAGAAATATTTGTGGTGGGCTTGTAGCAGAGGAAACTAAATTTTTGTTGGGAGAAAATGCTACTGATGAAAAATGATTTTTTTCTAGATTTGAATTTATATTTAGAGAATAACATTATTGTAATGTACTTAATTGTTGCACTGTAATTAGGAGGTTTTACTCACACTACTACTAATTGTTGTATTTTGAGTAATGTGATTTCGCAGATTAGATGTTTAAAGCCCTTAATATTTTGCAATCAAAATGTTTAAAAAGCATATCAAGTAAGAGAGATTAATGTGCCATGCAAAATTCAGTTACTGTATAATAATATTTATTATTTCAATGAACGGTAGGCCTGAAATTTTAGATTAACAATTTTAATTTGAAAATAAAACTTTTCAATGAACATTAAATTTAAACGTAAACATTTGCTGGTGTACAGGAGGTAACAAAGAGCAAATCGTGTAGTTGTTGGGTTACCGTGTTATTATGCAAGTTTTGTCTGGACACTCATTGGGTTCCTATTACTGAACATAAATTTTGTATTACAGTAGTAAAGAGATGTGCAGTCTGACATTAATAAACTTTCTTTAGGCTGGACAGAACTGATGGTCAAAGTGAATTGACATTTATTGCAACTGAATCTATAAGAAACAATCTATAAGACTGATGTGAGATATAGTAGATATATCAGGACATATAGTACTTAGTGTTGTGTGTTTGTGTGTGTGTGTGTGTGTGTGTGTGTGTGTGTGTGTGTGTGTGTGTGTGTGTGTGTGTGTGTGTGTGTGTGCTACGGGTAGTGCTATAGGGTCCCCAGTGGCAGGAGATCTCATGTCTTCAAAGTTTTTTGTATGAGGCTTTTTCACTGTGTGAATACTGGACCACGATAAGCCCCCATACAGTAATAATCTCCTGCATCCTCAGGCTGAACTCTACGTATGTTTAGTGTAAATAGGAGTTCAGATTGACTTCCACTGAGCCGATCTGGTACTCCAGATTCAAGTTGATTTGCTTTATAAATTAGGAGTTTAGGAGCTTCTCCAGGTTTCAGTAGATACCAGCTCATGTCATCATCAACTCCACTGGTCCCAGTACAACTAATAGAGGCAGAATCTCCAACTTTAACTGACAGAGATTCAGGAGACTGAACCTCCTGATGAGAAACTAAGAACAAGACAAGTGTTACAGTTAAACACAATTGATGAGATACATTGCAGTCCAAACAATGTAAATAAAACAAAGAATAGTTCCAAAGCATTGCAAAAATAAATAGCATATTTCCTGATAAAGTAGAAAACAAAATTTTAACCTTGAGTAAGCAGACCCAGTGTACACAGAATAAGTAATGGAGACATTATTGTTTTTGTGTGAATCTTGCAGGACTGAAAAGTTGATCTTCAGTGGACTTTTGTATCTAAAGCAGTGAATATGCAAAACGCTCTCAACTCATCAGATCAGACTGCAACCAAAATCAGTTTCGTGCTACTACACTGATAAAACAATTAAACATTTAGCATTTTCTCAAGTTTTTGTTGTTTAAAAAAGCTATAGAAGTGAAGACATGAGAAAAAGGTCATTGTGGTGGACTTTCAGTGAAGGAACCAAACTGTCTGTTGAAAGTAAGTGCAGAATATAATAATAAATTGATGCTATAAATGCAATAAAAATCAGACTACGCATCTGGACCTAGACAGCATTTTCACAATAAAATATTGTTCTTTATGTACTGTAAAGAGCATGTTTAGTGAGGTTCTAATTGGTATGTTAGAAACCCTGAATATTTTATTAAAGAAAATCTGGTTTATTTTGCATGAATATGTATGATTTAACAGCCAGTAAAATGTATAGTTTTGCTATATTTATTATTGATAACATTCAGTGTTTAGGGTAAGTATTCAGTGTTAGTATTGTTCAGTGCACAGTGTAAGTGTGCAGGAGGTTTTTGTACAGCTGCTTAATGGGTTTGTATCACTGTGGAGGACTTTTGGTGGAGGCACAAGACTCTCGGTTGGAAGTAAGTAAATCTCTCTTTATTTTCAACACAATATTTAACAGAAAATAACAGAACAAGAAAGAAGCAATACTGAAAAAATGTAATACTCATAAAATACTTCATGCTAGATCATGCTTATTTATCTTCTGAATTTACTTTGTTCATAGTATAATTTCAAGTAAGTTAATATACTTGTTAATTGTGAAATGAATTTCACATTAGACAAAACTGTATCTGTACAAATATATGGATCAAACAGGCCATGATATTAAAATCTAAACATGTGAAAAATATATATTTTTAAAAGCAAATAATAAATATTTGATTGAACAAACTTCAAATTGTAACTGTTTATTTTTATATTGACTAATCATTATAATTTTTAATTAGTCTTTCATAAAACATGAAAGTTTAACATGACTTTGTTAACTAATATTTAACAGCAATGAATTGTAAATAAAATCTAAATGTTTTAATCGAATCTAAATGCACAAATAAATGAAAAGATAAATGTATAAAATGTTTATGTATAAGCATAAATACAAACAATTGTATTTTAATTACTTTAATTTTATATTTTACTATGTTGTAAAACTAAACGTTACTAAAAGTGTTTAACAATATAATTTTGTTTTAATGGGGTGCTGCACTCAGATCTGCTTGATTAACTAAGAGAAGTGAAAAACACAGAATGTGTGATAAAGACTTAACAGAAAAGAACAGAAACTTCACATCTGTTTCCATCTCTCTCTCTCTCTCTCTCAGATAACGCTCTCCCTACTCTAACGGTCCTGCCTCCCTCCAGAGATGAGTTGAAACAGGGTAAAGCTACAGTCATGTGTGTTGGCAGTAATGGTTTTCCCTCTGACTGGAAGCTGAACTGGAAGGTTGATGGTAGCAGCAGGAGCTCTGGTGTGAATCTGAGTCCCAGTGTACTGCTGAAGGATGGACTGTACAGCTGGAGCAGCAGTCTGAGTCTCACTGACAGTGAATGGAGATCAGCAAAAACCATCAGCTGTGAGGCCACACAGAGTTCCCAGAGTTCAGTCATCAAAACCATTGACACACAACAATGTAATGCAGAATAAAACCACACAATTTACAGAATAGTAAATCTTAATAAAAATAACATGTTTTACTTTTTGCAGAGGTTATGTTGCTTTGTAATGTATAGTTTATTGTAGTGCATAACAGCAGACTTTATTAATTTGCTGATTCCTATATTTTGGTTGCAAAAATAAAATGCATTTTGGCTCAAATCAGTGTTATCGTTTTTACTGTGTTTTCATAAAATATCAGAAGCTATAAACAATATTTTTTTAGCTGATGTAATATACACAGTATATACAGTGCTTCTGGAAAGTATTCACAGCTGTTCACTTTTTCTACATTTTGTTATGCTACAGCCTTATTCCAAAATTTATTAAATTAATTATTTTCTTCAATTCTACAAACAATTCCCCATAATGAAAACGTGAAAGAAGTTTGTTTGACATCTTTGCAAATGTATTAAATAAAAAAAGAATAAATAAAATGTACACGTTCATAAGTATTCACAGCCTTTGCTCAATACTTTGTTGAAGCACCTTTGGCACCAGTTACAAATTTAAGTCTTTTGGAGTATGATGTTACAGTACAAGCTTGGCATGCCGATTTTTGGGCAGTTTCTACCATTCTTTATCATGTTGGATAGGGATAGGGGTCATTTTCAGATCTCTTCAGAGATGTTTAATGTGGTTCAAGTGTGGGCTCTCTTTTGTTATCTTGGCTGTGTGTTTAGGGTCGTTGTCCTGTTGGAAGATTAACCTTTGTCCCAGTCTGAGGTCCAGAGCGCTCTGGAGCAGGTTTTCATCAAGCATGTCTCTGCCCTGTAAAAAAAATCTTTGCTGTCTTAAATTATTACTATTATTTATCTTGACAAGAGGTGAGTTGCTACAACTACTAAATGAAGTTGACTGTTTTTAACTATATTTAATAAGTTATAACAACTCATCTGTAGATATAACAACTAGTCAAAATAAATGATAATAGTTGAAATGACTTGTAAATCTGAGTTGATTTAACAAAAAAAATTAAGGCAGCAAATTTTTTTACAATGTGTACATTGTTGCATGAATTGTGATAAATAGATTTAATGACCTCTAAAAATGTAATGACCTGTAGAAATGTTTGAACAAACATAAAGCTCTTACATTATAATGAATCAACTATTTGCTATAGTAGATAATAAGGGCACATGAACACCTTAATTAAATTAAGATTTTAAAATTAAAATAAAGATGTAATGTAAAACATGTAGACTATTTTTTACTATTGTAAACTGAGAAGGGGATAGTACATCCAAAGCAAATATATTTAAGCACAAATGATCTTTTTCAACAGTCTAATGTGAGCTTCTCTTCTCTGTGCTGTCTGACTGAGGGAGGTTTTTGTATGACTCTATTTCACTGTGTGCACCTTCCACCGGTATAAGCACCCATACAGTAATAATCTCCTGCATCCTCAGGCTGAACTCTACGTATGTTCAGTGTAAATATGAGTTCAGATTGACTTCCACTGAACCGATCTGTAATTCCAGATGCAAGTCGGTTTGCCTTGTATATTAAGAGTTTAGGAGCTTCTCCAGGTTTCTGTAAATACCAGCTCATGTCATCGTCAACTCCATCGGTCCCAGTACAACTAATAGAAGCAGAATCTCCAACTTTAACTGACAGAGATTCAGGAGACTGAACCTCCTGATGAGAAACTGAGAAAAATATTAGAGAAAAAGTTTGCATGTGCTATTTAATAAGTAACAATAATATTTAAGAACAGAAATAAGAATTCTAATGCTAAAAAACGAAATGAAAATAGTAAAAAATAAAAATGAATAAATAATTACCTTGAGCAAGCAGACCCAGAGTTCCCAGCATCAGAATAAGAGACATTGTTTTTTTCTGTCGGTTCTTGCACGGCTGAATACACACAGATCACAAGTGAAGTTTTAAGAGCAGTGATATGCAAAACTCTCTATTCAGTTGTTTTGTGTGAATGCAAAACATTTAGTTACATCCTGGAATTTTGCCCAAAACACTAAAACAATAAATGCATTTATTGAATTTGGGTAAATATTTAAAATGCAATTACAATGTAATTCAGTATGAACCTTTCTCATCACAATTAAGAAAAATAAATAATCTTTTTGACAGATGGATCTCTCTTTCAAATGTATGCCCTGTAAAAATATTGTAAAAAACTGTTTGCCAGTTATCTTACTGTAGATTTAAATTTATGTTATTTACTGGCAACAGTTTGTTCAAAGTTACATGAACATAAACATTAACAAGTTTTTATCTTTACAGAATAAAATTAAAATATCAGCCTCATGCAAAGCATTCTGGGAACATAATTTTTCTGTTTTTCCTTCAGATTTTGGTTCCCAAAATAGTTTGCATTATGCTGTTATTTTAGTATTATTTTGTGTGCTGAACAATTTCATAATCCTACAACAGCTGTTTATTCAATAATTCTGAGTGTTTTAATATTGCATTCAGGTCTGCTTCATTAACTTGGTTAATGTCTGAAAGGAAGTGAAAAAGACTGAATAACTGACAGATGTGTTTATGACTTTCTGAGAAGAACTTATGCTTGTAGTCATGAAACAGAAAAGGATTAAATGTACTGTAAATCTATCCTATATAATGACATTAGATATTATATTATGATAAGATTATGTGAGGTCAGATTAAGTGTTTTATGCTTGTGTATCTCATGCACAGTTGTGTTGAGCTTATTTTTGTTCTTCTTTTAGCACGTGCAGTCTCTGTTCATTAGGTTCCCAGTAGTAACTAAGGGAGGTGTTTGTATGGCACTTTTTCACTGTGTAAAGTTGTTACTGATCACATGGACCCTCATACAGTAATAAACTCCTGCATCTTCAAGCTGGACATCATTGTTGGTCAGAGTAAAACCAAGTTAATTTCCTCCAGAATGAAAACTTCCTCCACCACTCATTCTGGATGGAGTACTTGATGGCTTCATTGTTGTGTAATAAATCAGGAGTTTATAAGGACCCTCTGCCTTCTGAAGGTACCAGAAGATGTAATAATCTTTTTATACTGAGCCCTCTGGATATCTATAAACTACAGTGTTGACCTTACAGTCAATAGAGATCCTCTGACCAATCTGAGCAGATTTAACTTCAGGCTGAGTCACAACAATAGAGAATCGTATTTGCTTCAGGTTGTGTTTTAATGTGAGCAGTTGTTGTGTTAAAAGTTTTAACTTTGCAAAGTGAAATAAAATGAAAGAGGTAGAGAGCAGCCACTTTAGTTTTATTAATAAAAGTGTAAAGACCTCGCTGAACACTCTTGTTTCACGCTAGAAGTCATGTCTGATGGAAAAACATTGCGCTTGGGACATCACATTAGATCAATAGGCGCAAAGTTTTTCAAAAGGTGGTCTTTTGTGGCTGTTCGAACGCAATCCACACCACAAAAGCAATCCGGTTGAATGCAGTTTTGACTACCTCTGAATGTGGTCGAAAGTGAATGAGCTCAAAGTGTTTTACACCCCGTTTACACCTGTATTTATCATCACCTACTTGTGATCAGATTGACCAAAATGTATCTTAAAACCATGTGTACACAACAGGCAGAAACTCAGGAGACTGAACCTCTTGATGTTTTATGTAAATAAAACATAACAACCCAAAGCTTTGCAAAAAAATTATTGTACATTTCCTGATAAAGTATACAAAATTTGAACCTTGAGTAAGCAGACCAAGTTACCCAGAATAAGTAATGGAGACAATAGACATTATTCTTTTTGGGTAAACCTTGTAGGACTGAAACCCAATCTTCAATGGACTTTTGTATCTAAAGTAATATGCAAAACACTTTCCATGTAGCATATTAAAAACATATTGTTTTTAATTAAATGTTCTGTATGAATGTCAGCAGTCTGTTTTCTTTCCCACTACACTTTCAGACAGATCCACCTGCAGTAGTAAAATATTGTAGAGGTTTTTGTATGACGCATTAACACAGTGTGAACACCCAGTTGCTGCCTCCTTTGTCATGTTGAGCCATACAGTAATAAACTCCTGAATCTTCAGGCTGAACTTTACTGATGGTCAGAGTAAAATCAATGTGGTTTCCACTCTCAGTGCCACTGAATCTTTCAGAAACACCTGAAGCTCTGTCTGATGTGGCATAGATCAGGAGTTTAGGAACTTCTCCAGGAATCTGATGGTACCATGACATACAATACTGAGTGGAACCTGTTTCCTTAATACAGTTTATTGCTGGTGTATGTTTACACTGAATAGTGAAAGTTTGACCAGGCTGTAATGCTTGATCTTCAGACTGAGTCATAATCTGCCCAACAGTAACTGAAAGAGAACAGAACATACAAAATCATTCACTTTGGCATATTTAAAGCATTACACTCAATTAAGTTAAATCATCTCAAAATGTTTAAAGTTAACAAATTAAAGTTAATGTTCATCTTCATGTTCTTCTGAAGAGTTGAAGTGTACAAAGATTAAAGCATATTATGTATCTATCTATAAATTATTAAATACTTACCCAAGGTGCAGGTTGTAAGTACACAAAAAATAATTGATATTAAATCCATGTTGTGTTTTAAAAGAACAATAGATCTAGAAATCAGTCAGTCATAAAATCTTAAACACACAGAGGTCTATAAACACTTTTAGAGCAATGAAGCATGAAGTTTCAATGCAAAGTGCCTTCAAAATGTAAATGTTTTTCCTCTTAACAAGAAATTCTTCTTTTGATGTGTAACCAGTGAGAACATCTGGCTAAATGTTACTGCAAAGTACAAAAATATCCTTTAAACATATTTCTAACTACAGCCCTAGAAAAAGTGAAGAATAAAAAGAATACATTTCTTAAACATTATAAGAAAATGGTTGTCCTCCCTTATTTTCTTTATTAGGATTTTCCGGACATACAGCATATTAAGTTATAATGTACAGATTTTTTTAATAATGTTCTGTATGTAACGTATGGTATATCTGCAGTGGTTTGTTCTGCATCTTTGTTTCATCTTTACACTTGCAGTAAGATCGACCAGCAACAGTAAAGTGTGATAGAAGTTTTTGTAAGCTGATTTAACATCCACTTTAGGTTTGTATTCTCTCATGGAAGGTGTTGACAGTAATAAACTCCTGAACTGTCTGATATGTAACAGATTGGGAGTTTGGGATCTTGAATCTGATGGTACATTGACCTAATGAGTAGTTTATAACAGTCCATTGCTGTAGCTGCACTGTGTAACGTGTGGACATGCAGGCAGAGGCAGCAGATCCAAATGCAGCAAAGCTTATTAAACATTAAGCAAAGTAGTTCAAAGACAAGTCTGAAGTACAAAAACAGAAACAAAGTCAAACTGCGTAATCCACATACATTCAACGATTGACCACAGACAATGGTAACACTAGGGCTATATAATCAAGGATGACAAGACACACCTAGAAAACAATCAGCACACAGACCAATGAACAAAAGAACTACAAAGAACTACAGACACGGATGACAAAGACAAAACTTCAAAATAAGAGTATGGGACAGGGAGACACGGCACATAACCGTGACACACCTGAGGCACGTTCAAGCTCACACCGGTACGCATGAAAATACTTCCATAATATTATTTTTCCTACAATGCAAGTCATTGGGACTTGGTTTGATTGGTTTGTTAAAAGAATCCTTAA
The DNA here is from genome assembly GCF_030506205.2 of Paramisgurnus dabryanus. NCBI lineage: Eukaryota > Metazoa > Chordata > Actinopteri > Cypriniformes > Cobitidae > Paramisgurnus > Paramisgurnus dabryanus. The sequence goes on along the minus strand of NC_133355.1, from coordinate 10,248,465 downwards.
AAAAAATGTGTTTGTATTTATCAGAAGAAAGGAATGTATTCAGGTTTGTAACAACCTGAGAGTGAGTAAATGATGACCGAATTTTCATTTTGGGGTAAACTATTCCTTTACTGTAATAAGCTAATGAGCTGAATCAGATGTATGTGATTATAGGGAGTCTGTTTGGGGTTTCCAAAAAGAAATTGAAACAATTGATTCCCGAGATTCAATGCATGCCCGTCAAGTCTGGGTATTTTGAAATAAATATTCAAAACTGTAGTTAAATAAAAGTGTATATTTTGCAAATTAAAGGTCCTTGTTTTATTAATTTAAATGATGTTTTAGTGATGTGAATTAATATTATTGCTGCAATATTGTGTTGTTTTTTACTTTTGTATATTTCTAAGGTTGGTGAATTTTACTGCTGGATAGTTTAATCTACATCAATGTATTATATTTTCTAAAATAAAATAAAAAAAATCTGGCTTCATATTTATTTTTAAAAGTCTCATAGGTCCCAACTGTTGTGTCCCGCTGACATTTCAGTTCGCTTCGTGGCCTTTAGAGACTGCCGCCTTTAAATATCGAGCCTTGCCTTCAAAGGCCGCGGCCTTAAAAGGACCCAGAACTTGGATGCACCCAATGTCTTCGGCAGCATGAAGGCAGCTCTGGGAAACGCATTTGGACGGCCTTCATAGGCAGCCTAATGCAATTCTGTTTGAAATATAAACAGAGAGTCCCTTTGTGATAACTAATCTCATATTTGAACTACAATATTTCTCCATAGAAATGCAATCAAAAGGTGCAAGTGATAATAAAACTTTATTTACACAAAATTTGTGCATCAGCCGCTTTTTTGGCCCCCATTTTATGTAAAGATTCAGGTAGTAAACCAAACATTGGATTTGGATGTGCCTTGATGCCTCCTGCCTTTAGGGCTGCATCTGAAATCTCATACTATGACAGTAGGTACTGAATTACTACTCATCGACCGTTAAAACAGTAGGTACAATAAAGTATGAATATGGATGTATTAAGTATAAATGAATTTGGACGTACTATATCACATGACATACGTCGTCATAACAAGTTACTTATTAATTGGATTGACAGTTGACTGGGTAGAAGATCATCTGGGTACTTTTTGCCTACTGTTTTTGGAATACATTTGGCTATTCAGGGTAACGAGGAAGCAGACAAATTAGCAAAAAGGCAACTAAAAAGAAAATGTTGAAATATAAAGTAAGTCATCCAAATCAGAGGGAAATAGAATAGTTTGGAGTGAAATAATGGAGAAATAGCAACAGTATTGGTGAAATGAAACAAAAGCAAGACACTTTTACTCAGTGCAAAATAGAGTGGGTGGTACAAAAGATAAGGGAATAAATAAGAAAGAATGTGATATAGCAACCTAAATGCTACCTTTTTATATTATGGGAAAGCATCTAACAGGTTTGTGCACTTACTGTCAGGAAAGGAGATGGTGGAGCTATTTAATCACGAAAGGCAAGAAATGATGATCCAGTTACAGAGTAGTACAAATAGAGGGAAATGTTAAAAGTATTTTAGATTGTGCGGAGAAGGGATAAGGCTATTTATTCGACTAAAAAGAAACTGGACTGTATATGAAATTATGGTGTAAGGCAAAGTTAGACCAGTAGGTGGCAGTAATGAAACAAATTAAATGCCTGCTTCCGTGAAACCCCAGAGAAGAAGAAGAAGAGGAGGCGGGACTTACGTTGTGGTGACAAAAGTTTACAGTTGCTTGTTATAACCGGAGACTGCAGTTACTCACCTTCTACTGCGTGTTTGTGCACCTCTCAACCTCGATTAAGGTCAGAGCAAGCGTCCTCTTATTTCTCTTATTTCTTATGACAGCTTCTGCTAATATGACAGTTAACAGCAAACCAAAATGTCAAGAGCGCTCACGCTTCAATGTTTGATTGACAGGACAGCTGCCTCAGTGGTTGCCTAGCAATATAAAACGCACCGCATTGGTCTTTCTGAAGTCTATCAAATAAAGGCACTGCTGTTCTCCTCGCGTTTTCAATCGTTTAAAACGCGTTTTGTGTTAGGGCGGGAGTGGGACTCATTTTTAGCCCTGGAGTTTCACGACTTTAAAGAAGCCGATTCCGTACCCTTCTGGTTTCTGCTGACAGCGCATGCGCAGGGTCCTAAGAACAGCTGGGTGTTTTATTATCACGGTATAGCATAGCCTATGTACAGAGTTTGTACAAACTTATACAGCTCACAACAATTAAAACAAAAATAAATATTAAGAAAATAACTCTGTGTACGCAAAGCGAGAAGTAGGATATGTGTAACGTTAATGGGAAATAGACATTCCGAGGGGAACAGATTCATTCCCTTCTGGAATTTCTGTCTCTCGAGTCGACAAAGCGTTTCTGCTGACAGTGCATGCGCAGAGAACTAAGAACAGCTGGGTGTTTTAATATTATTATGATATAGCATATGTAGAGTTTGTACAAACTTATACAGCTCACAACAATTAAAACAATTAAATAATAATAAGAAAAAGCATTTGGGTGTACGGCAAGCGAGAAGTTTAATGATTGTGTAATGGGGAACAGACATTCCGAGGGGAACAGATTCATTCCCTTCTGGAATGAGGCTGCGTCCGAAATCCGAATCCGCATACTGTACAGTAGGTACTGAATGAGATGAAGCAGGCCAGCTGACAGTCTTGCCTGGGCCCGGGACAAGATAATCTTAGAGGGGCCCTCGGCCCCCCTACCTTTTACTGGTAACAAGACATTTGGCATTATCAGATTCATGACCCACGAATATTGCATTATTATACATTGTATTCAACATTTATATAGTAGTTAAATGTAGTACTGACACTATATACTGAGACAAAATAACTTATTTATATAAAGTCAACCTCCTCTTTTGAAAACCTCTATTTTCTTCTTCTCTTTTCTTTTCTTTTCTTTTCTTTTCTTTTCTTTTCTTTTCTTTTCTTTTCTTTTCTTTTCTGAGCACTGGACTTGTGCTGATTCTGACCGGATATTTTGAGCGTACTGAACTTCCAATCAAATGACATCATAAAATTTTGATCAGTGGCCAAACCATTTTTGTGTTGGGTAGTGGGTTTCTTGACCACTATTTCAAGTACAGGAAGAAAAAAAATAAAAAAAATTTATGCATCTCAAATATTATAATTTTTCCACAAATATGCCTATTTTCTTTATTTTTTAACAATTGCAGTGTTTCCCACAGGATTTCGAGAGACTGTGGCGGTGATGACGTCACAGGCCGATTAGCATATATGTGGCGTCATTGCGTCGTTTTTTACTCTCTAATCTGTCACATTATATTGCGTTTTAACACAACTGAATGCTTATTTTTACATATTTTTTTCTGTTGTCTATAAAATAGTGACTAAACAGGACCCAGTAACTCCTTGTTAATGTATGTTATTGTTAATGTAAATCCAATCAGCTCTTTCTTTAACTGCTGCTAAAAACGCACCCTCATCTGACAAAATCATCATTTACATTGAGTCTGTACTGATGTTGCTCTTCTCATCAGTGTTGTTGCGTTATGAGTGCTTTTTTACTTTAAATACGAGTGGTAGTTTTATTGTATATAGCGCAGACAATTTGTTGCAAATTCAGAAATATGAGAGAATAAACGGTTGCTGTTACTACAAAACACGTGCACGAGCATACCGCATCATAGGTAAGGAGAGAGCTCGGACACAGACTTACACCAGAATGGGTATGTGTGGTAATGCTGACCTTTTGTTAAGTCACTCATGATGAACTCGATCAGCCATATTCTCTATCAGTGACATCCGTGACTGTTGACGTTTACGCGAAAAAGAAAGTACACAGAGGAACGCGGAGTTAAAATACTTTTGACTGTTGAGAGAGCCGCGCTGCTTGCAACATGAGAGAGAGGGGAGGGGGCGCGCGCTGTTGAGGAGCTGCATGCAATGAGAGAGGGAGGAGGGAGGCGCGCTGAGCGCTCGCTACAATTAATAAATAGTAAAATTAAAATGTAAATGGGAATCATGAAAAATCTATTTGTGGTGACCAGTGTTGATTCTGTGACAAATAAATCAATGTATGGGAAACACTGAATTATTCCATAGGTTACAGTTCTGGGCCCCCCCTCATCCTGGGCCCGGGACAACATACCCGTTTGTCCCCCCCTGTCGACGGGCGTGAGATGAAGTACCTACTTACTTACCGTTAAAACAGTAGGTACTGTATAGTATTATTAATCCTGGTATTATGAATAAGATTCGGACGTACTACATCCGCCATGTTGCTACATCACGTGACATACGTCGTCATCACGTCATGTCATTCCAGCGCGAATTCAGCCATAGATATAAGGTGTGTTCGACTTCATGCGGCGCTGCGCAGACCGATCGGCGGCTGACTTGAAGCAGTGCATTCCGGTTAGTATTTTTGTCCGACTTCAGCTGGCGCTGCAGGCACGTGACTGTGTTAGGGGTGTCCTCGACTAAGGATTTACATATTCGAATCAGAATTTTCTAATCTTTCCATAGTCGACCGATAGTCGAATCATCTATGTTTGTGTGCATGGTTTGGGAGGGGGCCAGACCAGGTACAAATTGGTAACTTTTATTTTCTTTCACAAGCAGCACACATAAACAACTGTCTGATAACGTGCCCAAAACTGTCTTTCAAGTAATAAACGAAGACAAAACTGAGGATGCATTTATATATATTTTTTAAGGTAAAATGTAAGGCAACATTTGTTTAATTATTCCTCATAACATTTTAAAGCCACGATCTACAGAACATCACACAAAAATACATTTGATAACTAAACCTAAAAAAATAACAAAGGTGATCCTGCCTTGGAAACTCCGGCTACAATTAAGTGTTTTTATTTAATTTGGATATAGCGCGTCAGGGACGTGCACAGGAATTTTTAGGGGCAGTTGCTCTGACCTAAATAAAGGGCACCCCCCCAAATTTTTTTTTAAAACTCGCGGCCTATATGAAGGACTGAGAATAACATGGTCTTTATTAAAATCAGCAAACATGTTTGTCTAATGCCTACTAAAAAAATTGTAGCCTAGGCTGCTTGTCTGCAAGCTGTAGCTAGCTGCTATCTGTCTGATTATTTAGGCTTAAACGTGGCAAACTCAGCCTAGATTCATGAAGATTTTAAACTAAATAAATAATTACTCAAGTAGAAGTAAAAAGTATGCAATGAAAATAATACTCAAGAAGCGAGTTACTAGTTACTAGTGAAAAAATAAATCTAGATATACACGCGCAAACACACACACACACACACACACACACACACACACACACACACACACACAATACAGTGCCCTCCATAAGTATCAGAATTGTAAAGACAAGACTGTTTGCTATGGAGACCAGAAATTGGTAAGATAAGTATCAGTATGTCAGAAGTTTAGAATGTCACATTTTATTAACCTTTGTTTATGTTTCAACACATACATGCTTTAACAACAAAGAACAACAGCATTAAATGCTGACTTATGTGTGTTGTACACAAATGCACATAAGTGAATCAAACTGATCCTACACATTTTATGCTTTTCATCTGTAAACAATCAGGACACAGCTCAGTGACCATTAAAAAAAAAGAATGTGACAGATTCTGTACTTTTGTCTCATGTTCATCTTTTAATGTTTAGACATTTCTTGACTCCACAACAAACAGAAGAATACTTATGAAGGGTACAGTATGTGTAAAACTGCAACATACACAAACAGTACAGAAAAAAGAATACAAACACAGAATAGACAAGCATTTCAAATTAACAAATTAACTCTAGTCTCAATGTTGATGTAGCTTATAGCTGAAATATCAGACAAGTAATCTGACAACAGTTTTGCATATGTATAAAGTTAGAAATCTCCTATGGTCTGAGGACATTGACAGTTTACACTTACATAAAAATGATTTTAGACAAAACTCATGTTTTCTTACGTTATGTCACGTCACTTGTGTTTTGTGAGAATCACTTACATCATATACAGTACAGTATACAGCGAATCAGACGTCAATCATCGATGGATTTTCTTCAATCTGTGCTACAATGCTTCTGGAGGTTGCACGCGTTTAACTGTGTCTGACGACGAACAGGTCGCGTGTATGTAATGGCGGGTACATGTGTGAAGTTTTGCTTTTAGTTAAAAGATTGGTAAATTCATTTCCACGTCACCCAACACTGGTTATATTCTGCGTGCTTATAGGTTACGAGTAAAACAGCTTCGAACGATTCCGTTTTTGCAGCGATCTGAACAATTCATTCAAACTGATTCGCGAACCAATTTAAAACGATTGGCCCATTCGCTTTGTAAAGAACCGACTCAAAAGACTCGTTTATTTGCAACACTTTGTAAGGAATCGACTCAAAGGAGTCATTAATTCTCGAATACGCCAGAAACAAAAGATAGCAATTTAAAAATAAAATACAAATTTCGTAATTAATTAAAATACAGTAACGAAGGATCGCTGCATAGTGTAAATAAAGTAAAAGTACAATTTATTTTTTTCCACCTCGGAAGGGCAACTTGAGTCGAGAAGGGCATATGGGCAGTTGCCCGGGCAACCTGAGCAACCCCCCTGTGCACGTCCCTGTAGCGCGTCAAAGCAGTCATGACCAAAAAAACCCGACAAATGAGAAATGACAAATAATTTGTGATTGTGACTGTAAATGATAAAAAATAATCTTTATATATAATTCATTAAACTTTAATTTATAACAAGAAAAACACTGAAATTAATGATTTTATAGACACTACGCGTTATTATTTAGCACAGAAATACCTGCTTGCTTGCTTTGACTTTGATCATCTCTGTATTCACTTTAGATACAGAAAGACCGGATGATATTATTTATTTCAGGAATCTCTTTGCTATAATTTGAAAGTGAACACCGACTGACCATAATATTAAATCACAAGAAAGACATTCGTGTCAGGCAGAAATAGGTTCGGTGCAGATACTAGTTTCCGTTTCATCACCGAAATAAAAAAACGGCTTACCTGTTTTGTAGTTTTACTTTAAGATAGACAATATAACCACTCTGTTTTAAATACATTTTAAAAACTTATACTCGTCGAAAAACATCCGTTTTTTAATGTTTAGTTTGATGAACTCCTAAATATGAGACGCATGCAGAGCACCTAGCCCGTTCAGCTAAATTACATGCGCAAGCATGGCCAGCACGCAATAGCGCAACATCGATACAACGAAAAGCTATCCAAAATTTACATACTTAAATTAGATCGGAATTTACGTTTATAATAAATACAATTTTTTAATAAAATAAGGTCAGAAGTAACAAAGTGAAGAACAAATATGCAAAATGCCTCAAGTGCACGGAAACAAAACACAAGCCAAATAGTTAAATCAGATAACCCAAAGTGATTTATAAATAAAATAAAATATAGAAATTATTAAAAGAACGAAAGTCATAGTTTAATTTGCCAGCTTTGTCTTTTAAATGGCGAAACAAAGAGGCAAGGCTTTATTAACATAGAGACCTCTTATGGACGTGAAGCCCGGTCACAGGGGTTGTTGGATTTATTAACGCATTTAAAAAATATTTATTGAAAGCTGCTACTTCACATATTATTTGCAGCATTATCATAATATGCAGTATATTCATATATTGTGAGAAAGCTGTTATATGTGAAATCAGATAATGTGTGCACCCATACGGCCAAAATTGAATGATCCTCATTTCATAACACATCTGCGACGATTCGACTATGAGATTGGTAGTCGAATCAGCCTTCTCCTATCGATGCATCGAATCTTCGACTATTCGTGGTCACCCCTAGACTGTGTCATATGGTTTTTAAGTACCGCGAGAGCGTTTCGAGAGTAGCCGGCTAACTCAGCCGGTGCAGCTTCTCCAGAGAGCGGCTGCCCGGAGTTGTGAGGACGTAACAGCTTTACGTGATTGGTCGCCTCATTGATGACAACGATCACGTGCGTTTCAAGTTTAATCCAACCTTTAGTTCCACTAATAAACATTATAAATTCATGTTTTAAAACAGGAAACAACACTTTAATATGCTAAAATATGTTATATTGTGTCGTGTAATAAAATAAAAATGAAAATAACAAACTCTATTGGTATTTTAATAATATAGTCTTGTTTCCCGTTATTTTCGGGTATACAGTGTAAGCAGCAATTAAAATATTCGATATAAAATGTTTCTGGTTGCAACTTTTTATTAAAAGGTTTGTTTTTATCAAATTCAGCTTTTAATTCACTTCATTTGCGATTAAAACAAGGAAACACGGCGCACACGTCACTGCGGCAAACAGCAGGTGTCCGGCTTGACGGCTCCGTCTTCAGTTCCTCCCTCGACTGCAAGTGGCAAACCTCGCCGATCGGTCTGCGCAGCGCCGGATGATCTCGAACACACCTATATACTAGGGCTGCGTCCGAAAACTTAAGGCAGTGACTCGTTGCCTCGCTGCCTCATGAGGCAAGGACTTCGGAGGCATGAAGGCAGCTCAGAGTAAGACTTTCGGACACACTTGAAAGGCAGCGTGTTTGAAATATAAACAGAGATCGCCTTTGTGATAACTAATCACATATTTGAAAACTACAATACTAATTTCTCGCTAGAAATTCAATTAAAAGGTGTAAAAAGTGAAAATCTACCTTTATTTACACTAAATTTGTGCTCCAGTCGCTTCCTTGGCCGCCATTTAATTTGTTCGAACTCGACCAGGCTCGACCAATCACATTCTTATTGTACGCCCACGCATAGGTGTCTCAGGAGACAGGAAGTAAACCTTACATTGAATTCGGACATGCCTTGATGCCTTCCTGCCTTGGAAAGCTGCCTCAGAAGGACGCAGCCTAGATGTCGCCTTGGGGTTCTAAGTATGCGTCAAAACCGCCGCCGTCTTAGAACAGGGGTCTTGTCATTGGAAGTAGCTAGGTAATGGATGTTAGGGCTACTAGCACTATGCATTATAGTTAGAAAAAGTAGATTTTCAAAATATCAAAACTTTATTTTTTTCTGGACTCAATGCTAAATACATGTCTGACTGTTGAAATGAACCAAAAGAAAACCAAGAAAATCGCATTCATGACGATTATGGTGATTTTATTTCCGTTACACCATTGCCTACAATGACGCTGATGCGGGATTCCCCTGTTTCAAGATAGCGGCTCTAGCTGACGCATTCGATCCAATAAACTGCCGTAGCCAAGGCAGCATCTTGTGTACATATCTATGGAATTCAGCGTACGCGTCGTCGTCTTCGTTGGATAACTCCTCTCCCGGGGCATCATGGGATAGTGAAGTGTCCATCGTATGCACACTGCAAAATCTAACCAGAAGTAGTAGGTCATCCGGGTACTTTTAGCATACTGTTTTTGGAATACTAATTCGGACATACTACTTGCCTCGCCTACTGCTTTTCGCGTACTACATAGTATGGTAGTAGGCGGTTTCGGACGCAGCATCTGTCTCTCAAGTCGACAAAGCGTTTCTGCTGACAGCGCATGCGCAGGGACCTAATGCCGCGTTCCAGGCAACCTGTAACCCGTAAATCACAACTTCAAAACCACGACTCTGAAGTGGGAGTACATCGATCTAGTATGAGTTCACGAGTGGGAAGTCACGAGTTTGACTACCGTTCCAGTGCACTTTCACGGGTAGAAGGTTGGAAAAACAAGGGTTACAGGCTGCCTGGAACGCGTACTACCATTTCCGATTCAAGTCGTGGTTTTGAAGTCGTGATTCACGGGGTCAAAAACCTGCCTGGACCTAAACTCTATAGTGCTCCGGCCCTCCAGGGTAAGATTTGGGGAACCCTGTGGTATAGCATATGTAGAGTTTGTCAGGGCTCAACATAAAGGACTGCCCGGTGGCCCGGGGCAAGCGTGAGAGACGTTCGGGCCAGTAAAAATTATTTGCACTTGCCCGATCGGGCCAGTGTTCATCCTCAGTCACTTAAATATATTTTCATCAATGTATATTATTTAACATCTTGGAAGGAGACATTTTCTTGTGTAAAACACGACGGAAGAAACTATGCAATATTTAGCACAATTTGCTGTCAATTTACAGGTAAAGCAGAAAAGTTGGTAGCCTTGTTTGTTGTCTGTTGTATATACAATTATATTTGCCTTTTGAATTATTATTTTTAAATATGTGACACTGACATTTATTTATTGGGGCCAGTCAAAATTTTGGCAGGACAAGTGAAAACCTGAACCACTGGCCCGACCATGCAGATTTGATGCAGATTTAACTGCCCAACAGTATAAAATTTACCAACCTTAGAAATATACAAAATTAAAGCGCAACATGCACAATATTACATCCATAATATTAATTCACATCACTAAAAAATCATTTATAATAATTTATAGTAGTAAAACCGTGACCTTTTATTTGCAAAATATACCCTACAGTTCTGAATGTTTGAAATTGGGATGATCCTGTGGTATATTATGTCTGTTCCCCTTTACGCAATTTCGAGGGGAACCAAAAAACCAGACCGGCCAACTGGGAATTCTTCCGGGGCTCTAGATTAGCCAATCTGTGCCTGTTTGTTGTGATCGGCCCCTAAAGAAAGAACTTGTAGTAGTGTTTTTCTCTCTTGAGTGTTTTTTATTGAGTCTTGTCTTTTTTTTAGGATATGGATATGACATGCTGTAAATCAGTAGGAACTGATCTGTCCATGCTGGATATTGATGATTTCATCACAGAAATCTCTCTGCTGAAGAAAGAGGTGGCGTTACTGGAGACAAAGCTGAGGTCAAGAGGAGATGAAGAAATAAAGAGAGAGGTTTGTACATCCTTAAACATCCTTCACCTAAATCCCCCTGTCTGTTTGTCAACATCAGATCATTTATAATCTGTGATTATAATCATTTATACACTGAATGTGTTTGTTGTGTTGTCAGGATGTGGTTTGTTGTGAATCTTCAGTGTACGTGACTGATGAGAGTCTAGATTCAGTGTGGGTCAGCAGCAGAGATCAGACACCACAGCCACTGCTGGACAAACATACACAGGACTCAGAGCTCAGTCTCACTTTACTCTGTTACACTGAGTCAAAGCCCACAGAAACTCAGGGCACTATAGTGTGTAGTGACAGTAATTGGGGCTTACAGGATGATCAAACCTCCACAGAGTCCTCAGATTCTGTGTGTAATACTGGAGAACAGCATCAGATCCTGCAGACCACACTGAAAATGTGTTCAGTCAAACTCATCGACTGCAGGAACCTCATGCTGAAAACTGAACCCATAGCTGAAGAACATCACACTGAGGAAGATGAGGAATCCATAGCTGAAGAACATCACACTGAGGAAGATGAGGAACCCATAGCTGAAGAACTTCACACTGAGGAAGATGAGGAACCCATAGCTGAAGAACTTCACGCTGAGGAAGATGAAGAACCCATAGCTGAAGAACTTCACACTGAGGAAGATGAGGAACCCATAGCTGAAGAACTTCACACTGAGGAACCCATAGCTGAAGAACATCACACTGAGGAAGATGAGGATTATGATGATGGTGGTGATGATGGTTTTATTCCTTCAGGTATGTTTCCTCCTTCGTTGTTTTGTCTCAAAATGCACACCAGTATTGTTTTTGTAAGGTATGTTTGAAAAAACTACTTGAATGTCCTCAAATAACTAAGCCCTAGTCCTGAATTAATCTAAACCCTATTTGGGAAACTGCCCCTAAGTGTATCTGTTTATGACGAAAGTCAGTGTATTACACTTATTTAACTTATTTTCTGTTTGCCTTATATATTACATACTCTATTAACAGTTTAAAATACGTAAAGTCTATACATATTTTTAAGATCAATTCACTTTATTATTACGTTAATAAATAATTCAACCTGATGATGAAGATAAAACTGAACCCACAGCTGACGAACATGACACTGAGGAAGATGAGGATTATGATGGTGATGATTTTATTCCTTCAGGTATGTTTTCATCTTTGTTTTCTATTAAGGGTCATGGGTTTAAATATTTTAATGTTTTTTCACCTTAATCGCATTTTCATGTCTATCACAAGTAGTTTCTTAAAGGGGCCATGTCACAATACTTTTTTAAGATGAAAAATAAATCTTTGGTGTCCCCAGAGTACGTATGTGAATTCTTAGCTCAAAATACCATAAAGAAAATTTATTATAACATGTTAAATTGACACTTTGTAGGTGTGAGCAAAAATTTGGCATTTTGGGTGTGTCCTTTAAAATGCAAATGAGCTGATGAAATGCAAACACTGATAGCAATGATGGTGGTTTGTTTCAATTGAAACTAGTAATGCACCGATGTATCCCAATTATAGCACTTAAACATGGAAAAAGTCAAGTTTTCATGCCATGGCCCCTTTAATAAGTTAGTTTGTCCAATTTTTAGCACTGTGTTTTCTTAATTCACACAGATACATCAGAATTTATTTGATCTTTTTAAGAGTATAAAGCAAATAATGTAATCATGTGTCTTTCAGATAAGAAGACTGATTCATTTTCGGACGAAGAAATAATGTCCTCAACATCATCAAAAGAGCGACTGACAGCACAAACGCTTTCATCCATTACCGGTGAAAAGACATTCAGACATTTAGAGAGACGTGATAGAAAACACACAGAGCAGAAATTCTTCACCTGCACCAAATGTAAGATCAGCTTTACTACTGTACAAGAGCAGAGACAACATAATGCAAAAGTGCACCTAGTAAACAAGCAGATTCACTGTGAGAAGTGTGGGGAGAAGTTTAAATTCACATCTCAGCTGAAACGGCACATGATGATACACGGTGATAAAAAGTCTTTCTACTGCACTGAATGTGGAAATTACTTCACCACCAAAGTAAGTCTCGTTGCTCATAAAAGAATTCACACCGGAGAAAAACCATACAAGTGTCCTCACTGTGAGAAGAGATTTAGTAAAGCGTCCTATGTTAAGAGACACGTGCTTTGTCACACCAATGAGAGACCGTATCCGTGCAGTGAATGTGGAAAAGCCTTTAAGGATTTAGGTTATCTGAGGTCACATCAAAATCAACACAAGAAGAAGAAACCCTATCAGTGTTCACACTGTAAGAAAGGTTTTGGTGACAAAACTCAGCTGGTGTTACACGAGAGGATTCACACTGGAGAGAAACCTTACATCTGCGTTGACTGCGGAAAGAGCTTCTCTGATCCATCTCATTTCAGAGCTCATCAGAGAATACACACTGGAGAAAAACCTCATCCCTGTAATGTTTGTGAGAAGAGATTCATTCGACATGATCTTTTAGTGAGACACCAGAGAACTCATACAGGTGAAAAACCTTACAAATGCTCTTTTTGTGATAAGAGGTTTGCTCAGTCATTTTACTGTAAAATCCACGAGAGACTTCATACTGGAGAAAAACCTTTCAAATGTTCTCATTGTGATAAGAGGTTTCCTCAACCATATTACTTAAAAATCCACGAGAGACGTCATACTGGAGAAAAACCTTTCAAATGCTCTTTTTGTGATAAGAGGTTTACTCAATCATATACCTTAAAAAAGCACGAGAAGCTTCATACTGAAGAAAAAACTTTCAAATGTTCTCAGTGTGATAAGACGTTTCCTCAATCATACTTAAAAATCCACGAGAGACTTCATACTGGAGAAAAACCTTTTAAATGTTCTCATTGTGAAAAGACGTTTGCTCTGCCATCTTACTTAAGAATCCATCAGAGAGTTCATACTAGAGAGAAACCTTACCACTGCTTCATCTGTGGAGAGAAATTCACCAGTTCTGTAAAGTTTCAGACTCACAAGAAGAAACATACTGAAGAACAAACTACACTGAAATCATCATAGCGTCTTAATCTGTAATCTGGGCAATACACGTGAATTTGTTGAGAGAATCTGTGAATGCAGAAACGTCTTTGGAAACCATTTCAACGAAGCAGGTAAAGTAACCCGTGAGGCTGTAAATAGCGGGTCTGTGTGTTTCGACTCGACAACGAAACTTACAAAGTGTGGTTGTCAATGCTAGGAGGCCGCTCAGGTTGCAGCGGCAGTCGAATTCGTCCGCTTAAAAGCTGTTTTAACACTTAAATCATTTTAGAGACCATTTTAAGGCTGAAAAACCACTGTGTTGCTTTAATTATATGAAAAATACATCTTCCTACACTTAGCCACTGGTTTCATTCAGAGGCAACCAAAACTCCCTCTCTTCTGCTGTTGCATCCTCTCTTTCCTTCTCTCCATCCTTCTCATCATTAAATGGTTAACACTGCTATAGACGCTTTGTTTAACACCATCATCCTGTCTCCTCTCTCCATCAGAGCAGCTTGTGTAAGTCACTTAAGCCTCTGGTTATTCAATGGTGTTTGCAAACATGAGACAAAACTCAGGGTTGTAGAGAGAAAATGACACAAACCTAAAAATCCTGTTGACCGAAGTATCAGTCATTACTCTCCTCAGTGTTTACAGTTATATATATTTTTATTACACCACTGATAGGTCAGTATTAACACACAGTACATTTGTGTTTTATTTATTTAATTTACCATTAATTCAATTCAATAAATTTACTTATTATATTCAAAATTTCCACCATTTATTATTTATTATGACTCACTTGTATACTTAAATGTTCTTATTTCTTTGTATAAATTCAATATTTGGCTTGATGGCTACATTCAAAATAAATTCATAAATAAATAAATAAATGCATAAATAATGAGTTAATTCATGCATTTATTTATTTATGAATTTATTTTGAATATTATGAATTTTTATAATAAACACACTCTCTCTCTCTCTCTATAGTATACACACACACACACACACACACTTTGACTTTTATTCTTATTTTTATTATTCTTAATTAAATGAAATGAAATATATATCTAGTTATTCTACATTTTTTTTCTTAATATTGTTTAAATCTTATGTTGGCACTGTATTGCCTTTTAATGTTGATATGAGTCTTCAGTGGTCTTTATCTCAAGGTTTAGTATAATGTTACGATACAATGTTTTGTAACCACTTTCTTGCATGCAGTAATAATATCAATTGAATCTGTTTAGTCAGATGAAGAGCTTTGAAGCACAACTGAGATTTTTCAATAAATCATTTTTCATTTTATTTGACATCACTTCATCTCCTGTTGCTGTCTTTCCCTTCATCACTATATTTGCCTAGTGGGTGAACTCTACATCTTATCTATATTAAATGTCCGTTTCCAATGTGGCTTCTGCAGAGGGGTTTTGTTTAAGTTTCATACTATTAGTGTATTTCTGTCACTTATTGTTGACATAAGTCATTGACACTTAACTATACTTCTAACCAGTGTTTGGAATAACGCCGTTTAAAAGAACGGCGTTACGTAACGACGTTCATTTTTCAGTAACGGGCTAATCTAATTAATTACTTTTCCCGCCGTTACAACGCCGTTAACGTTACCGGACGTTAAATGCGGTGCGTTACTATGCACTGACTTAACCTGTGTGATCCAAACGCAACCCTGGGTCACACAGCTAATGAGGAGGTAGGTTAATAACGAGATAAGCGATTATGATTGGCTAAGGCAGAGTAATGTGTTTCATGGTAGCCAATCAGAGCCAGTGTTGTTATACACATGCCAGCGCACCCGCCTGACAGGGCGAATTCCAATCGAAAGTGATGATCACTATGCCCTATTCCCTTCGAAGATCAAATCTCTTGATGTATAAACTCTAGATAAAGTTGCGCAATGTTGTCTGATAGTGTGGCTAATTAAAATACACTTGGTGATAAAATACAGCGTCTTTTTCTGTTTATTTGGATTTTACATCCCCTTCGCGAAGTGCCCTTCAAGGGCGCACAAACGGCATTTGGAATTTACCCACACACACGCAACAGCTAAACAGAGATTCGCGGCAGCAGAAGAGATGGCGAGTCAGGAGGAGCAATCCGATGAAAAGTTGGCATTTTCAAGGTGGAGATATAAGCACTACTTCAAATTCATTGTGGTCAAAGCAAGAACGTGCATGTAATGTGTACATTAGGTCCGGGAGCGAAGACTTTGTCGAGATCCGTTGTAAGCAACTCTAATTTAATGAATCATATTGTTAAACTGTTTACTTTTTTAATGAAGAAAACGAAATACAGCAGCCTATGTTTTCCAGACTATTTATCTCAGTTTGATTTATTTAATTTGCTACAGTTATTGCAAACACACTTTATATTATTTAACTGTTTACTTTTGAAGAAAATACCTGAAGTACAGAATGTCTACCAGACCAGTTGTCTGACATTGGGAGTTTGATTCATTTAATTAAGAATACGACTACACAGCAAACACACTTTTTGTTGTTTAAAAGTTAACTTTTTGTGAACAAAACACTTGGAAGTACAGGTTGTTTACTTGACCAGTTGTCTCAGGTTGCTGAAGTTAAATGCACTTTATATGGTGTAACTGTTTACTTTTCTTACAAAGATAATACTTGAAGTGTAGGATAAAACTCTTGCTGTCTGTTGACGTGCAATAAATATGGAAAGTTAAGTATGATCACCTGTCTGTTCTACTAATTTCAACTGACATGTGAAAACTGCTAAAAAAATACAAATTCTTTGACATATAGCAACTTTTTTTTAACCGTAACGCAAATAGTTACTTTCCCTGGTAACGAGTTACTTTTATTATAGAGTAATTCAGTTACTAACTCAGTTACTTTTTGGAACAAGTAGTGAGTAACTATAACTAATTACTTTTTTTAAGTAACGTTCCCAACACTGCTTCTAACACACACCTATATAAGTGCACTGCTTTTTGTACACACTCAATTCAAATCTTGGGTAATGAATTTCACATCTAGAGTACATGTTTAAAACAATATTTAACTTTTACTATATTTTCCAAGTAAAAATGTTGTATCTTATTCTTGTAAACAAAAGCCACATGCGTCTTGAGGGTCAAAGAAAGTGATGAACAGTTTGGTACATTGGTACAACATAACTAAGATTTTGTACTACTAAGGAGATGATGTAGATTCTTGTAATGAACTCTGTAAGGGTGACTCTGGCGGTCCAATGGTGTGTACTACACAGGTGGTGTTGAGCTACAATGTGTTGTGTCAGAAATGTGTCTCTAGCATTTATTTAGTAAATAAGAGAGCAAAATAGCTTTACAAAACACTGTTTATTATATAAAAATAATAACATACATTTTTCATTCTCCTCTAGGTCTGTGTTTTCAACACCTGGCTCACTAAGACTATTTAAAAAGTGTCATACACAGTAATTCAACATCCTGCTGTCAAACCAGTCAACAGTTTATGCAGTATTTATAGCCGATGGCCTTGATGTGAAAAATATACTAAAGCATCATGTTTTACTTTGGGCAATCCTAAACAAATGAAAACTGAGTATTAACTATCTGCTGAATTAAAGATTAATACTTACATTATAAACATAAACATAATTTTGTCAAAGAACATTTGCTCTTTAACTTGACAAAATGTACCAAAATGATAGACTGAAATAAACAATAATAATACAGAAAAAATTAATTAATAAAAAATGCACAATAAAAGTCTAGTTTGAGAAAAATAATAATTAAAATAATTTGTTAAAATAAATTGTTTCTAGATTAGAGCATTTTTAAGCGTCCATTATTTGGACAAACAGGACTACTTAGACCGATCCACGTATGGCATCAAATTGTGAGGGCGATTCCCCGCTAAACTCTTGATTTCATACAGCCGTTCAGCTGATTCACCTCAGTGATTGTTTCCTAATCATAAATTGAAACCATATCGCTTAAAAAGAAGCGGCATTTCAGATTTGTTGTATGGAAAGTTCAATTTCCTTAAAACTATAGGCTATGTTGTTGTCCCATAAATATTACAGTTGTATATCGCGTGTTACATACAGTGGTGCCCTCAGAAAATTTTAATGGGGTGGCTAGAGGAGGCCGTACCAATTCATGGGGTGGCACAAAAAATAATTAAGTGTTATGTGTGTTATACTAATTAACATTTGGTTCTGGTTAATGTAACGTTATGCTTTAAATTAGCAATTAATTGCTCCTTAAATAGTGTAGTCCTTTGCAAATTGACATAGGTGGAAGGATTATGTGTGTAAGCAGTTGAAATAAACTTTAGTATGTCAACTGGAAACATTATTTTGTCATATTAGTTCTAAATGAATGCAGTTATACTGTCAAATTAAGTTAAACATAATTAAGTTATGTAATTAATCACAAGTCAAAACTTAAAATAATATGTTGAATTGACTTTTTTTTACTTCATGCTGCATTTTTTTTATTACTGCAAAACTGTTTATAACATTTTAAGAAGACTGACATCCGTAGTTTTTACACTTTGTTCTTTTTTTCTCAGCCTGGCCTTTCTTTCAACGATATTGCCCTAGCAAGATATGCGAGTTGGCAGGAAGGTCTTATACGATTAAAAACATTTTTAATAATCAAATGTGACCTGTTAAAACCTCTAGCTAAAGTCATTTTTTTGTGATTTATTGTTTCTACATAAAAGCATACATACATGAAGAACATTTTGTTAAAAATATAACCTTAAAATTTTTACTAAGTAATCAATACGTGAAATCAATCAAACTTTGATGCTTCTAATCTCATAATTAGATTATGGGGTGGTTTTCCGGACAGGGATTATCTTTAGCCAGGACTAGGCCTTAGTTTAATTATGAAATGTAACTAGTTTTAACAAACATGCCCTAGTAAAAACATTACTTGTGTGCATTTTGAGGCAAAACAAAGGGCGCTGATGTATTTTAAGATATGTCAGTGCAAGTTGTTTTCAGTTTGGACAGCTCTTAAATTTGTTTTAGCGTAGGACTAGTGTAACTGCCCCTATACGACTTCACCCTGGATTTCACAAACGGGTAGTATGTGAAGATGCTAGTTTAAAAAAAAAAAAAAATGATAAAAGTTGGGCTCGTCCGGGATTTGAACCCGGGACCTCTCGCACCCAAAGCGAGAATCATACCCCTAGACCAACGAGCCGATGCTGTACACGCCTAACAGCTGACATTTAAACCACAATGTGCCTATTATCACTTTTTGTTTTTGAGTGTGTTATTATTAGTACGCCACCCTCAACATTTACAGGTTAATGACACCGGATGGCGCTATTGGACACCAAACAGCATCAAAGCTGCAAACTAGCGATGCAAGTATCCTACATTCAACCACTTGTCGGATGCACTACTTCATGCAACGTGGCATCTCATACTGTACTGTTGGTGGTCCATAATGAGGCTCGTTGGTCTAGGGGTATGATTCTCGCTTAGGGTGCGAGAGGTCCCGGGTTCAAATCCCGGACGAGCCCTGTTTTACATGTCGCACAGGTAACCACACAGCCAAAACCCACCTACTGTACAAATCAGTGCATAAGTATATTTTGTGAACAAAGTAACCTACAATGACATCTTTGAAATTAGGGTAGATAGCCAAGTTCACAATACAAGTCAATAAGTTTATAAATTACAGCCTAAAAAGATTTCTGTAGAAATTACAGTATTACTGGCAGCTGGTTTTCAGTCTTCTAGTAAGATACTGGCAACCAGCTGCATAATTACAGCTAATTATTTACAGTGAGGTAATGAAGGTTTTCTGTAAAAAAATCAGTAGAAATGACAGTGTTATTGCAGCTGGTTTGCCGGTATCTTACCGTAGATTTAAATTTATGTTATTTACTGGCAACATTTTGTTCAAAGTTAAATGAACATTAAACATTTACAAGTCTTTGTCTTTATAGAGTAAAACTAAAATAACAGCATCAAGCAAAGCATTCTGGGAAACAAAATCTGAAGCAAAAAAACAGAAAAAGGTTGATGATGATTTCTGGTTCCCAGAATCCTTTGCATGAGGCTGTTATTGTATAGTTTTATTCTGTAAAGACTATTTAAAATTTATTTAACTTTGAACAAACTCTTGTCAGTAAATAGCATAAATTTAAATCTATGGTAAATTACCGGCAACCCAGCTGCAATAACACTGTAATGTCTACGGAATACGGAAGCGGATCACCTGTTTTCAGTTCGAGAGTGCAAAATATTCAAGGAAGGAAATAACATAATATCAATCGTCATCAAGTATTTTGTAGAAACATCATATAAAGAAAAAACCGCCCTGACTGATCTCATTCGTTTACAGAGCATGGGGGAGGTCTTTTGTCGGGTCCTACATGATGAGCAAAATCTTGACACATTGGACATCTCCACATGAAAAAATGCCTCCTCATCAAAACCACGTGGACACAGGGTCATCCATGATATGCTTCATCATCATGTCCCGAAATGTTTCCTGAATGTTTCTATCTTATTGGTGTGTGTTCAATTTTGACTCTTGGCAATGAGAGGTGAAACTAAATTGATTTCACTTTGATCATCAGTGAAGTTCAGCCTGAAGATTTAGCCGATTATTATATGGGTCAACGTATAGCACTGCAGCTGGGGAGAAACCACAGTGTGTTCAGTGCTATGCAAATAATTATAGATCTGTGAACTCTTTGCTTTAAAACATAAAATCATTCATTTAAAAATGCGCAATAGTTGTAATTTGTTTAGGAACGTTTCACTTTTCAGTTTCTCTTTAAACAGGTGTTTTGAGTCTGGCTGTTGCGTCTGTGAGCTTACAAACACATTTACTAATTTCCAAAACTTTAATTGAACACAGAGACTTTGATAAACACATATATTCCAACTGTAAGTCTTAAAACAGCTAAATATTAGTTTAGTTTCAACTAATACTGTATATGCATTTATTGACACGAACAAACAGCTATATTTTAAGTAACACATGCAGTAACAAATGTTTTTTGTTTAGATGTTCCCTAAAGAAAGAGTTAGTAGTTTGTTAATTTGACCAGATGAGATATATTCTTGTATAAAGATCTCCTTATCTGAGGAAAGAACATTTACATTTTTAAAACATTTGCATTCAAACTTTATGCTTCAGTGCACTGAAAGTGTTTATAGATCTGTGAGTTTATGACCGAGTGATTTTCTAGACCTCGACTGTGGATCTGAAACATGACTTTAATATCCATCCTTGTTTGTGTACTTACAACCTGCACCTGGGGTAAGAATATAACAATAGATGTATAAACTTTAGCTTCCCAGAAGAGCATGATGGTGGTATGATGAAAAGATGGACAGTGACTTTAATTTGATAACTAAACATTTTTCAGTGCTTTACTGTTACAGCTTCAGATGTACACAACAAATTTATAATTTTGTATTTTCTGTCTTTCAGTTACTGTTGGACAGATTTTGACTCAGTCTGCAGATCAAATAGTGCAGTCTGGTGAAACTGTTACTGTTCAGTGTAAACATACACCAGCAATACAATGTCATAAACCAAATACCACTCAGCATTGTATGTCCTGGTTTCATCAGATTCCTGGAGAAGTTCCTAAACTCCTGATCTATCTCACATCAAACAGAGCTTCAGGTGTTTCTGAAAGATTCAGTGGCAATGAGGATGGAAAACACATTGATTTTACTCTGACCATCAGTAAAGTTCAGCCTGAAGATTCAGGAGTTTATTACTGTCAGAGTCAACATAGCAGAACAGGAGACAGTAAGAACCCAGACTGGGTGTTCACACAGTGTTAAAGCATCAAACAAAAAACATCCATCAGATTTTACTGCTGCAAGGATCTTTCTGAAATTGACAACAGCTCACTGTAGATATACTGTACATACAGAACATCATTTATATTGTTGGAAACAATAAATTTACAAATAACAAAATAAGAAAATGACAGCTACAAGTTATGCCAGAATACAAATACAGTTTGTAGGAGTAAATGTTAAAGTTACTTGATCTTTAATTTTTTTTCTTTTGCATATCAACTTACTTCTAAATGCTTTACGTCATCTGACATTTTTTCAAATATACTTTGCAGTAACAAATAAAAAATTTGGCCAGATGTTTTAGTCAGACATACCAAGAAAAATCTCTTGTCAAGTCTGATATTATACACATGACAATATATAATGCCATAGTGATAGTTGTAATCAGGGCTTTGAAACAGATTGTTTTCGCGATTGGTTTGTTCCGAACAGAAACAGTATTTTAACGTTTCCGGCTCAACCCTAAAATTGATGTTCCTGAACCGGTTAGAGCAAAAAAAAAAATTAAGTTTCAGAACCGGTTAATAACGTTCCATGTCAGCTGTGGGACATACAAATAAGTAGGCTGATCATTAGGATATTAAACTTAAATTATTAGTCTACATAATTTTCCTTAAGTCTTTATCTTCATCAAACATTAAAAAAGGCTACATTATGTAAGCGGCATACAGGTAACTGTAATTTTGACATGCCTACATTTGTTTAAGCATTTATACATACATTAATTACCATATGGTGCTATATTCATGCTTTATTATACTTATGGTTCTACAGAGGTGCTATAGGTGCTAGTATAGTGCTAAATTATTCTGAGTGTATAAATGCTAAAACAAACAATATGTGTGTCTTCAAATATTTCAGCTAAAGTCAAATTAATCAAACATTAAAAAGTTTTATCTGTTTTATGATTTCAGTGAGTCTTCAGTGGTGTAATCTGTTTCCATCCTCTCTACACTTTCAGATAGTACTACTGCAGTAAACTTTGACTAAGGGAGGTTTTTGTACAACGCTCTAACACTGTGTGAACACAGATGATGTAGAATTCAAGAAATGTCGACTCTGACAGTAATAAACTCCTGAGTCTTCAGGCTGAACTTTACTGATGGTCAGAGTAAAATCAATGTGTTTTCCATCCTCATTGCCACTGAATCTTTCAGAAACACCTGAAGCTCTGTCTGATGTGGAAGAGATCAGGAGTTTAGGAACTTCTCCAGGAATCTGATGGAACCATGACATACAATACTGAGTGGTATTTGTTTTAACACAATATACTGCTGGTATATGATTACACTGAATAGTGACAGTTTCACCAGGCTGCACTGTTTGAGCTTCAGACTGAGTCAAAATCTGCCCAACAGTAACTGGAGGACAAAAAAAGAAAAAACAAAATCATTAATTTCGTACTGTTGGACACATTTACAGCTGTCACAGTTCCAAATAATTAAAGTAGTTTTTAAGATAAAATTTTATTTTTTTGTGTTTATACTGAAGTGCTCAGATCATAGGTGTGCACATAACATATAAACACATAGGCTATGTTTATAGATTAAATATTAGTGGCACATATAAAGTCTAAGCTACAGTACCATTCATTGTCATATACTTACCCCAAATGCAGGTTGTGAGTATCCAGGCAACAATGGATGTTAAAGTCATGTTTGTTTTCAGATTTACTATGGATAAAATCTGTTAATCATAAACTCTCAAATCTCACAGATCTATATACACTTTCATGGCACCGAAGCATTAATTTGCAATGCAAAGTGTTTTCACAATGTAAATGTTCTTCCTGAAAAAAAGATTTTTTTAAAAGACTTACTATTACTCTTCTTAAAGATTAATAAACTAATCTTAATAAAGAGACCAACTAGCGCAGGGGTTTTAGACAAGGTTTAGAATTAATACAGGACTAGGCCTTAATTATATTAGGACATCTAACAAGCTAACCTTACAGAAACCTTACAGACAAAACAACACCACTGATGTAAAGATATGTCAAAGCAAGGTGTTTTTAAATTAATGCAGCTCAAAAATGCATTTGAGTCTTGGACTACAAGCCCTGTCCAGGGAAACCGCCCCTTAGAGAACCATAAATGTGAATTTGAAGAGGGTCAAAGCTGTACTTGTGCAGTTTTCACAAAGGAGCACCCTGATGTGTTCATTTTTAACACATCATTTTGTGTTATCCTATTTAACACATTATGTGTCATTTCGTGTTGATTTTGTGTTCAAATAAAAGGGACAACACAATATAATTATGTTAAAACAACACAAACTGTGGGCAACAGTGGGCATCACTCTTTGTTAGTTTGGTTATGTACTGCATTATTTTAGTAAAGATTCTTTTATATGCTATTTTACACGTAAGACTCTAATATATCACATACTGTAGGAGCCTATTTAGCTTTAGATTCAGCATTTGAATATTTTTGTTAGAAATGATCTTAATATGTAAGCAGTACTTATTTATGTATATCATTTAGACAAATATTCTGTATGTTTACATTGAAAATATATAATGTGTTAAAATTGTGTAATGTCTCTTTAAGAATTTGGGGACTGTAAAGCTTGCGGGTAGTGCGCTCTTTGGAATACAGTGGAGTCGCACAGTTTTCTTTACCGCATCTGTGATATTTAAGATTTAAGATGATATATTGTTTGTATATTTTTTATGTTTGATTTAAATGATAAACGAGATCAAAGGAAGATATTTAATCAGAAAACAGAGTATATATATATATATATATATATATATATATATATATATATATATACACATATACATATACATATATATATATATATATATATATATATATATATATATATATATATATATATATATACATATATATATATATATATATATATATACATATATATATATATATATATATATATATATACATATATATATATATATATATATATATATATATATATATATATATATATATATATATATATATATATATATACATATATATATATATATATATATATATATATATATATAAACATTTCTCAGATTTATTACTTTTGTGCACTACAAATGCAAGTTGATGTCATACTGGGATTCCATGCAAAGATAATTTACAAACATGAGACCGTATAGACTTATCACTCACACACCATTTTTAAACAAAGGTATGTTGTCCCGTTTAGATTAACGCCAGTAACAAACTCATTTAAAACTCAATTTTCAAATTCAGTAATTGTAACTGTGTTACTTGATTTTAAAAAATACTTTGTTACATGCTCATTACCACTAAAAGTAGTGGAATTACAGTAACACGTTACTCCCATCACTGTTCATAACAAATTTTTACTCAGTTAAACAGATACAATACTGTTTATAGAGATTATGCAGAAGTGCAGTTAAAAAATCTGACAAAAGAGGTTCATATATCATTTTAATGGATTTCAATGGTAGCCTTTACAAACAAACATTTCATATTGCAGTAATTAGGGGTGGATTTTGGTCTTATAAAAATGTAATATAGGCCTATATAACAAAATAATATATTTATTACAAATATGTAGGGCCTACATATGCAATATCTATTTTAAAATACCAATATGCGTGTTAAATATTGCAGTTATAGGTGATAAATGCAAATGGTGTAGTCGTAGTGTTACCGTGATAGTGTGCAGGAGGTTTTTGTACAGCGGTTCAATGGGTTTGTATCACTGTGGTGGACTTTTGGTGGAGGAACAAGACTCTCAGTTGGAAGTAAGTAAATCTTTCTTTATTATTAACATAAGATAATAAAATATCAGAATAAGAAAAAACAATAATAACGAAAATAAAATACTCTACACTGTATTTTTTTTGCTGCAATGTAAAAAATGCAGCATTAAGTTAAAACAACTTAGTTTTGCAAGTCAATTTTACTTTTTTAAGTTTTGACCTGTGAATAGTTGACATAACTAATAAAAACTAGTTGCATTTTTTTTAACTTAATTTTCTAAGTTAAAGTAGCATAAAAATGTATGTTGATTTGACAAAAATTTGGCATTTTTGCAGTGTATTAAATTGTAAAACGTATTCAACTTACTACTATTTATCTTGACCAGAGATGAGTTGTTATAACTTATAAAATTAACATGACTTATTTCAACCATATTTTATAAGTTGTAGCAACTCATCTCTTGACAGGATAAATAATAGTAAGTTGAAATGACTTGTAAATCTGAGCTGATTAAATAAAAACATGAAGGCAGCAAATATTTTTTTACAGGGTACTATTTTATTTTCATTGTTGTGTAGTGTACTTACAATTTGACTATAATATTTTTTTCTACTTCTAACTTCTGATCATTTCTACTGGTTTAGAGTTTGTTCAATAGTGATTTAATATGATTGTTTATTTTTGTTATGAACTACATGAGATGCACGAAAAGAAACAAACTTCTATAGGTTTTAAATTATACAAAAATGTAATTATTTGCAAATAGAACAAGCTAAAAATTATTTTTAAAATAAAAATAAAGTGTAAATATACACATATACACACGTTTTGTTATATAAAATATATATATTTTTAATGAGTCTTCATGGGACGGAAAGTTTCACACCATGATCACACTAAGATAATATATTATACTCGTAATAATTTACTAATTTGCAGTTATCATTGTAATAAAATATAGTAATAATATTATTATATCAAATCAAAATCAAGCTTAATACATTTACAAGCGTAATAAATGCATTATGTCAATGACCATAAAATTATGTAATATAAAGCCAATGTGTATAAAAAAGTTTGTGAACATTGCTTTCAGATCTGCTTGATTAATTAAGCTGAAAACAAAGGAAGTGAAACACAAAATGTGTGATAAAGCCGTTTATGACTTTAAGAGAACAGAAACTTTATAGTTTCCATCTCTCTCTCTCTCTCTCTCTCTCTCTCTCTCTCTCTCTCTCTCTCTCTCTCTCTCTCTCTCTCTCTCTCTCTCTCTCCTCTCTCTCTCTTTCTCTCTCTCTCACTCTCTCTCTCTAGGTAATCGTCCCCCAACTCTAACGGTTCTGCCTCCCTCCAGAGATGAGTTGAAACAGGGTAAAGCTACAGTCATGTGTGTTGGCAGTAAGGGTTATCCCTCTGACTGGAAGCTGAACTGGAAGATTGATTGTAGCAGCAGGAGCTCTGGTGTGAATCTGAATCCCAGTGTTCTGCAGAAGGATGGACTGTACAGCTGGAGCAGCAGTCTGAGTCTCACTGAGAGTGAATGGAGATCAGCATATACCATCAGCTGTGAGGCCACTAAGAGCTCACAGAATCCAGTGACCAAGATCATTAACATACAACAATGTGATATAGAATGAGATGAGAACACACACACACACACACACACACACACACACACACTCTCTCTCTTTCTCTCTCTCTCTCTCTAACACACACACTCACATGCACACACACAAATATATAAACATTGATATGTATGCCCACAGACACAGATATCAAATGTGACAAAATTAGATGCTGCTTTTCTTTGCTCTTTGATTAATGAATGAAATGTGTTTCTTTCTTAATGCTTCAATTTTCGTATATTTGACATTTACAGTGGCAAACTATTTGTATTAAAGTGTTCTTTTAAAAAAAAATAAAGCTTTGTGAATCATTAACTATGCCTGTTTTATCTTTTGCTTTTACCTGTTATTGCACCATAAACATACACCGTAAAACTTCCTTGTTGCACTTAAATTTTTACATTTAATCAAATTAAACTTTCATCAACTTTCTAGACTAGTTTATATTAATTATACAGTAACAATGTTGAAATAACTCAGCTTTTTAAATTCAGCTTTGTTTTTATAATTTATAGCAAGTTCTTAATAGTCAAGACTTTTGTACAGTGTAGGGATACAGTTGCTCCACTGGTTTGTTTGTTTGCTAACTGTATTGTGCATTAAAGTCAAAGGCTCATATAATATTTAAAGTGATGCTGCGATAAATAGATTTCAGCTATTTAAAACTGTACTGTAGCATTGAATGTATTGAATGTAGTATTGAATGTATAAGCATTCTTTTGATCTGCTACAATGTTGCTGTAGGCTACTATAAAGATATATAATAATTTTATGTTATACTGCAATATATATATATATATATATATATATATATATATATATATATATATATATATATATATATATATATATATATATATATATATATATATATATATATATATATATATAAATATTGCACCGTGAAGCAACTTTATTTTTAAGTCTGTGAAGCAGTGAAGTCTGATAGGGTTTTTGTATGAAACTTTAACACAGTGTGAACACCCAGTCTGGGTTCTTACTGTCTCCAGTTCTGCTATGTTGACTGACAGTAATAAACTCCTGAATCTTCAGGCTGAACTTTACTGATGGTCAGAGTAAAATCAATGTGTTTTCCATCCTCACTGCCACTGAATCTTTCAGAAACACCTGAAGCTCTGTCTGATGTGTAATAGATCAGGAGTTTAGGAACTTCTCCAGGAATCTGGTGGTACCAGTGCATAGTATACTGAGAGGTATCTGTCTTAACATTGTTTATTGCTGGTGTAGTTTACACTGAATGGCAACAGTTGCACCAGACTGCACTGTTTGATCTTCAGATTGAGAATATGGGCCCTATCTTGCACCCAGCGCAATTGACTTTGTCAGTGACGCATGTATCATTCGTATTTTGCACCGGCCCACAGCGGGTTTTTCCCTCCACAGACCACGTCGGCAAACTAGGGAATGAACTTGCGCTCCCTGGGCGGTTCAGCGCAAAAAAAAGAGGCGTGTTCCGGCGCAAACCGTCCCTGATGCTATTTTGCAGTTTCAAAAAACAATTGCGCCACTGACCAGAAAAAAAAGTGGTAACACTTTATTTTACGACCCGCAAAGTACCGCGTAATTAAACCGAATTTAGCGTACCTATTTGTAACAACAGGGTATCTCAGTACGTACTTGTAGGTATAAGGGAACAATATTTTAAGTTTGGGGTAATAAGGGGGTAAGAATATATGGAAAATTATTCTCTAAGTATTTCATAAGGGTACCTATTGTAATATTACGCGGTATGACGTCTATGGGTAATATGGTCTATGTGTAATATGTTTTTTTTTTTCATATTTGCTACTTACCTGATGAAGTGTTTTGTATAGCCTACAGTTGATGTCTACAAGCCACGTCGGCAAATAAAATATAACACACAATAAAAATAATAGCAACTTGTACCTCTTTGATCTGTATATGTATACATGAGTTACGAGGTAACTCTTATATTTGCGGGCTGGAAATTAAAGTGGGGCTTATTCCCCGCTTGTTCTGTGTATGTACCAAGTAACTCTTATATTTGCGGGCTGTAAATTAAAGTGGGGCTTATTCCCCGATTGTTCTGTGTATACCAGGTAGAATAACTCCCTGAATAATGTGACAAATCTGCATCAGTATAGTCTAGGAAGTGTTTGTGTGAAAAATGCATTTGTGTTCATGCAAACAATGCTGAATACTGCTCTTGTTGTGTAATATTATTCTATTTGTATATTTACTGTTTTTCTGGGTTTGTGAACTTTAAGGCTGAATTTAAAATTTAAATTCAATGTTAATACGTATGCTGCTAATATATTTTATGTACTTGCTTCAACAACAAATAAAAACATAGGCTATGATGTTTTATTAACAAGGTTCGAGAGGAGCATGATCAGATAATTAACTAATCAAGCACAGGTGCATCTCATTTGGTTATCAGCCAAACACTACATATATACAGACATCCTACCTACCTCAGTCCTGAGATTGTTTTCAGATATCCCTCCACCACCCCAACTCGCCACTCTAATCTGGTTTCCCAGTTTGGGATGGGGGAGTTCTCCGGGTTCGGGCCAAACCCCGGATTCGGAGTTCGAGCTTCACTCCGGATCCTGAGCCCTCCCCCAGGACAGCACTCCAAAATATGGACTTTTACTTTTACAAAATATTACTTTTGCAATCAGATTGGATGTAAGGGCGAACTCGTGAAACATAAAGAACCCAGTCTCACGGAGTTGCGTATAAATCAGGCGCGGAGCTATGGGCGATTGACAGCTGGCCCGCCCAATCAGAAATGTAAAAAAATACTACTGTGTTTAGTTAGACATGTATACTACTTTATGTGTTGTATTTTATCTATTGCATGTTAAAACAGTAAAATTATAAATAAGCCTGATAACTATTTAAAAACTATTAAAGCAGTTGAATGTTGCGTTATAATGAGAAAAATATTCCCGAGCAGCTTTCAGCCATGATCACTCTGAGAACTTTTTTTGCAAGCAAGTGGAAAACGTATTTTGAATAACAACACGTTATAAATATGTGCTGCGCGCTTTCCTCTCAATAACATAAACACACAACAAATATGACAGCGGGGTAAAAAATAGAAAGAAAACATCTGATCACAGTGATGTTGTTTGATGTAGCGATATAGCAGCACTATAAGTCACGCCACGGAGACTGGGTAGCTTATTGCTACACTTTATACAATATAGCCTATTGCTTTTAAGCAACAAATAGCCTATCATAACAACCTATAAATTGAGACATTAATTTAAGAAATGCATTAAAAGACGTGTAGGCTGCGGAAATATAGTGGGTTCACTTCAATCCACACCACAGACGTTCTTGGTTTGCTTCTTATTTATTAAATCGAGGCAATTGTTTGATCAAACATTGATTAATATTAAGATACAATTTATACAAAACGAAATTCACTTTAAAGAAAGTTTTTCTACAAAACAAACCTCGCAAAATCGCTTGCCCGACGTCCATTACGGGCTATGGCGAATTCCTGTCGGGCTACAAAAATGTATCTGCGCCTTGGCCGTCGGGCGGAGGAAAAAATATTGTAATGTGTTTGCATTCTCTCAGATTTAGTTAGGTAATTATGTTGTATGTAATTCGGCGTCATCTTGTTAGCCATTACTATCCTCACTAACAAGTGAAACTGTCAGGAAATGAAGTGAAAGCATTAAATCCATTATTCCTTTCGTTCACGTCTGATATGCGCGCTCCTCGGCTCCGCTCTTCACGAGTAGGCTTGCTCTTGTGCTCATCAAAAAGTATATTAAATGTTTCTTTATTTGTCATTTCGTTTAACCTCAGAGTCTAACATTATTCTAGCAATTCCCTTTTCTTTTTTTATTTAGTAAGTTAACTTAAATATGTGAGAACGAAAATATATTTTTAGTGATTTGCATGAAGAGAATATGATGTTAGAAGCTTCATTTTAAGCATTTAGTAGCCGTATTTATTTAAACACTTTAATAGGCTATTTAAAAAAGTGATATAAGTTTTTTTGGGGTTCATTTATATTTCCTGTCTGTCACTGTGTGCACTGTGTTTTTTGTAGGCTATGGCCAAAAAGGCTTAATAAATGTCACGTTGCATTACAATTTAAAGTATCAATAATGTCAAAAATGTGACGTGCAGTTCGGGTGTGTGTGTGCTGTTTAAATTAGTGTTCTGAAGTTTTGACGAATTTTATAAACTTGTTATAGTTTTTTATTCAAAAGTGACACCCATAGATTCAGGGCCACCCGGACTTAATCCATGCCCACCCATATGTCACGTTCTGCATCCGCCACTGGTATAAATAGCACAAAGTGTGAAAATCGTGCAATTCATATGTCAAATTTAACTTTGTCGTGCATACACCGGTCCTTCCCATTTACTTAAACGGCGCATCTTTATTTGGTTTTTTTTATCTATTGGTTTCTCAATTTTTTGCTATTTTTTTTTACCTTTTTCACTTGGGTTTAGGGTTAGAACAACTTTTTGTTATATAAAAAACCCCAATTCTAACCCCAACTCCAAGCGACCATGGCTTAAAAATATACAAAAACATGGAGAAACCTGTATATTAAATAACCTCCTAAAGCATATCTCAAATCTAACCCTAAACCCAAGCGAAAATTGAGAAACCAATAAATAAAACGACAAAAAAGGCGCGCGTATCATATGCATGCCAAAGTAAAATTTGGCGTATGTATTGCCCGATTTTCACAATTCATGCTATTTATACGGATCTTAATGAGACTGGTACTTAAAATAAAGCCTACTGTTTGTTCATGTCAATAAATGCATATACAGTATTAGAATGAAGTTGAAACTAAACCAATATTTAGCTGTTTTAAGTTGGAATGTATGTTTTTATCAAAGTCTACTCTGTGTTCAATTAAAGTTTTGTAAATTAGTAAATTGTTTTAATTTTTTAAGTGTAAATGTGTTAGAATCCGAGCAATAGAAAAATAAATCATTAGCACATGTTCATAAAATACAGTATGCTGTTGTGCTCATGGAAAATACATATACTGCACCTTTCTAAAATACATATGTTGCTCTAGCAAGGCACCATAATATAAATAATAATAATTATAATAATGCATATTTGAGATTTTCACAACAAACAGCTACAGTTGTTCTTACAAGTGCTGATCTTATAGAGAAGGTTTTTGTATGATGCTTTCACACTGTGTGAACCTCCACTGTGGTTTCTCCCAGTCTGCAATGTTACGTTCACCCGTACAGTAATAAACTCCTGAATCCTCAGGCTGAACTTTACTGATGGTCAGAGTAAAATCAATGTGTTTTCCACTCTCACTGCCACTGAATCTTTCAGGAACATCAGAAGCTCTTTTTGATGTGTAATAGATCAGGAGTTTAGGAACTTCTCCAGGAATCTGATGGTACCATGACATACAATATTTCTTGCTTGCTTCTGAATCCCAGCAATTAACAGCTGGTGTATGTTTACATTCAATAGTTACAGTTTGACCAGGCTCTACTGTCTGATCTCCAGACTGAGTCACAACCTCACCCACAGAACCTGTAAAAAAGTTTATTTTGCAGTAAATGTTTTGTCAGCTTTAATAAAATGTAAAATTCTGGAAAGATCTGATTAAAAAATAACTTTATTTACCCTGAATGCAGCAAATTGTCCAAATGACGATACAAATCATAGTTATGATTCTTGGTGATGTTGTCATATTAACTAATTTACGTTCAAAGTGCCTCAAAGCTCACAGGACTATAAACACTGTCAGAGCAATGAAGCATGAACAGCCAATGCAAAGCACATTTAGCATGAAAATATTCTTCCTTAGTTAAACAAGGTAAACAAAAGGTATTTGTGTAAATTAATGAAAATAAAATACTCTATGGTAATGCTTTATATTGGAGCCTGCAATACCACATACACATGCTTATAGGGAACAATATGCAAAATGTAGGGTTTAAAGTGCTAAGAATATGGAATATTAAAAATTATTTATACGGCATTTTATAACTACAGCCTACCTATTACGTGGTATGACTTACAACAATCTCTGGATAGCTAATATTGTAAAATGATATAATGAGTTTCTGTTATGATTTTTTCTTATTCACCTCTTACCTGATAAATGTGTATTGCACATGGTCAGTCTCAGTTAGTCATGTCAGCAAATAAAATTTAAACATAAAATGATATGACACATTACTTTATTTTAGTATACATAATGTATAATTAAAATGTTTTACATGGCAAAAGTGCAGCAGATTTAATTTAGATGCCATGTTTCATTATTCAATAGGCATTCATTATTCTCTCTAAATACTGTGCAAATATTGCATAATAACTACATTTAAGATGGTAAATTTGCACAGTAACTTATGGGGTTAGTGTAACATTTCTATGATGTAATTTAAAGGGATACTTGCTTTGTTACCTCCTTGATCTATATAATTATAAATGTATTCAGGATTTTATTGGTCTCGCAGTTTGGTAGATGTCTAAATATTTGACAGAATTTAAATACAACTGCTTACACTCAAACAAACATATCAAGTTTTTATCCATTCTGTGTCTGTTTATTCCCCTCTACACTTTCAGAAAGAGCCACCTGCAGTGAAGTGTGCGATAGGTTTGTGTATGACACTATTTCACTGTGTGAACACCCAGTCTTTGATCTTAACATCAACATTCTTGTCATGTACACTCAGTAATAAACTCCTGAATCTTTACTGATGGTCAGAGTAAAATCAATGTGATTTCCACTCTCAGTGCCACTGAATCTTTCAGAAACACCTGAAGCTCTGTTTGATGTGAAATAGATCAGGAGTTTAGGAACTTCTCCAGGAATCTGATGGAACCAGGACATACAATACTGGTATTTGGTATAAGACATTTTATTGCTGGTGTATGTTTACACTGAATAGTAACAGTTTCACCAGACTGTACTATTTGATCTGCAGACTGAGTCAAAATCTGCCCAACAGTGACTGAAAGACAGAAAATACTAAATTATTCATTTTATACTGCTGTGTACATCTGAAGCTATTGAATAAAGTAACTGGACAACTGGATACCACCATCATGTTCTTCTGGGAAGCTAAAGCCATACATGTACAAATATAAAAGTATTTTTTAGTTTATACATCTATTGTTATATTCTTACCCCAGGTGCAGGTTGTAAGTACACAAACAAGCAGGGACGTGCACAGGAATTTTTAGGGGCAGTTGCTCTGACCTAAATAAAGGGCACCCCCCCCCTAAAAAATTTTTTTTTAAACTCACGGCCTATATGAAGGACTGAGAATAACAGGGTCTTTATTAAAATCAGCAAACATGTTTGCCTAATGCCTACCAAAAAAATTGTAGCCTATGCTGCTTGTCTGCAAGCTATGATAGCTAGCTGCTATCTGTCTGATTATTTAGGCTTAAACGTGGCAAACTCAGCCTAGATTCTTGAAGATTTTAACAGAGGTGGAAGGAGTAGCCAAAAACTTTACTCAAGTAAAAGTACAAGTAACTAAATAAATAATTACTCAAGTAGAAGTACAAAGTATGAAATGAAAATAATACTCAAGTAGCGAGTTACTAGTTACTCATGAAAAAATAAATCTAGATATACACGTGCAAACACACACACGCACGCACGCACGCACGCACACACACACACACACACACACACACACATTCTGGTTTCCATGTTTTGTGGGGACATTCCATAGACGTAATGCATTTTATACTGTACAAACTGTACATTCTATTCCCCTTACCTACCCCATTCCCTAACCCCAACCATCACAAAAACCTTTCTTGTACCTTAGATTTTCAATAAACATCATTCTGTTTGATTTATAAGCTTGTTTCCTCATGGGGACATCAAAATGTCCCCACAAGGTCACAAAAACACTGGTATTCCTATCTTTGTGGGGACAATTGGTCCCCACAACGTGATAATTACCAGGTACACACACACACACACACACACACACACACACACACACACACACACACACACACACACACACACACACACACACACACACAATACAGTGCCCTCCATAAGTATCAGAACTGTAAAGACAAGATTTTTCTGTTTGTGGAGACCAGAAATTGGTAAGATAAATATCAGTATGTCAGAAGTTTAGAATGTCACATTTTATTAACCTTTGTTTATGTTTCAACACATACATGCTTTAACAACAAAGAACAACAGCATTAAATGCTGACTTATGTGTGCTGTACACAAATGCACATAAGTGAATCAAACTGATCCTACACATTTTATGCTTTTCATGTGTAAACAATCAGGACACAGCTCAGTGACCATAAAAAAAATAATGTGACAGATTCTGTACTTTTGTCTCATGTTCATCTTTTAATGTTTAGACATTTCTTGACTCCACAACAAACAGAAGAATACTTATGTAGGGCACTTCTACAGTATGTGTAAAACTGCAACATACACAAACAGTACAGAAAAAAAGAATACAAACACAGAATAGACAAGCTTTTCAAATTAACAAATTAACTCTAGTCTCAATGTTGATGTAGCTTATAGCTGAAATATCAGACAAGTAAACTGACAGTTTTGCATATGTAAAAATTAGTAATCTCCTAAAATGGTCTGAGGACATTGACAGTTTACACTTACATAAAAATTATTTTAGACAAAACTCATGTTTTCTTACGTTGTCATGTCACGTGTGTTTTGGGAGAATCACTTACATCATGCATTACAGTATACAGCGAATCAGACGTCAATCATCGATGGATTTTCTTCAATCTGTGCTACAATGCTTCTGGAGGTTGCACGCGTTTAACTGTGTCTGATGACGAACAGGTCGCGTGTATGTAATGGCGGGTACATGTGTGAAGTTTTGCTTTTAGTTAAAAGATTGGTAAATTCATTTCCACGTCACCCAACACTGGTTATATTCTGCGTGTTTCTACATAGGTTACGAGTTAAACAGCTTCGGACGATTCCGTTTTTGCAGCGATCTGAACGATTCATTCAAACTGATTCGGGAACCAATTTAAAACCTTTGGCCCATTCGCTTTGTAAAGAATCGAATCAAAAGACTCATTTATTTGCAACACTTTGTAAGGAATCGATTCAAACGAGTCATTAATTCGCGAATGCGCCAGAAACACAAGATAGCAATTTAAAAATAAAATACAAATTTCGTAATTAATTAAAATACAGTAACGAAAGAACGCTGCATAGTGTAAATGTGAAGTGAAAGTACAATTATTTTTTTTCCACCTCGGAAGGGCAACTTGAGTCGAGAAGGGCATATGGGCAGTTGCCCGGGCAACCTGAGCAACCCCCCTGTGCACGTCCCTGCAAACAAGGATGGATATTAAAGTCATGTTTCAGATCCACAGTCGAGGTCTAGAAAATCACTCGGTCATAAACTCACAGGTCTATAAACACTTTCAGTGCACTGAAGCATAAAGTTTCTGTGCAAAATGTCTTAAAACCTCTTCAACCCTGAGGACCCTGTCCCGGGTCCAAAAGTTCGTATTTTGACTTGATATAAAAGATTCTTTTAATCTTTAATGCTCCGTCATGGACCCCAGTAACACATATGAGCAGGGACGTGCACAGGAATTTTTAGGGGCAGTTGCTCTGACCTAAATAAAGGGCACCCCCCCCTAAAAATTTTTTTTTTAAACTCACGGCCTATATGAAGGACTGAGAATAACAGGGTCTTTATTAAAATCAGCAAACATGTTTGCCTAATGCCTACCAAAAAAATTGTAGCCTATGCTGCTTGTCTGCAAGCTATGATAGCTAGCTGCTATCTGTCTGATTATTTAGGCTTAAACGTGGCAAACTCAGCCTAGATTCTTGAAGATTTTAACAGAGGTGGAAGGAGTAGCCAAAAACTTTACTCAAGTAAAAGTACAAGTAACTAAATAAATAATTACTCAAGTAGAAGTACAAAGTATGAAATGAAAATAATACTCAAGTAGCGAGTTACTAGTTACTCATGAAAAAATAAATCTAGATATACACGTGCAAACACACACACGCACGCACGCACGCACGCACACACACACACACACACACACACACATTCTGGTTTCCATGTTTTGTGGGGACATTCCATAGACGTAATGCATTTTATACTGTACAAACTGTACATTCTATTCCCCTTACCTACCCCATTCCCTAACCCCAACCATCACAAAAACCTTTCTTGTACCTTAGATTTTCAATAAACATCATTCTGTTTGATTTATAAGCTTGTTTCCTCATGGGGACATCAAAATGTCCCCACAAGGTCACAAAAACACTGGTATTCCTATCTTTGTGGGGACAATTGGTCCCCACAACGTGATAATTACCAGGTACACACACACACACACACACACACACACACACACACACACACACACACACACACACACACACACACACACACACACACACACACACACACACACACACACACACACACACACAATACAGTGCCCTCCATAAGTATCAGAACTGTAAAGACAAGATTTTTCTGTTTGTGGAGACCAGAAATTGGTAAGATAAATATCAGTATGTCAGAAGTTTAGAATGTCACATTTTATTAACCTTTGTTTATGTTTCAACACATACATGCTTTAACAACAAAGAACAACAGCATTAAATGCTGACTTATGTGTGCTGTACACAAATGCACATAAGTGAATCAAACTGATCCTACACATTTTATGCTTTTCATGTGTAAACAATCAGGACACAGCTCAGTGACCATAAAAAAAATAATGTGACAGATTCTGTACTTTTGTCTCATGTTCATCTTTTAATGTTTAGACATTTCTTGACTCCACAACAAACAGAAGAATACTTATGTAGGGCACTTCTACAGTATGTGTAAAACTGCAACATACACAAACAGTACAGAAAAAAAGAATACAAACACAGAATAGACAAGCTTTTCAAATTAACAAATTAACTCTAGTCTCAATGTTGATGTAGCTTATAGCTGAAATATCAGACAAGTAAACTGACAGTTTTGCATATGTAAAAATTAGTAATCTCCTAAAATGGTCTGAGGACATTGACAGTTTACACTTACATAAAAATTATTTTAGACAAAACTCATGTTTTCTTACGTTGTCATGTCACGTGTGTTTTGGGAGAATCACTTACATCATGCATTACAGTATACAGCGAATCAGATGTCAATCATCGATGGATTTTCTTCAATCTGTGCTACAATGCTTCTGGAGGTTGCACGCGTTTAACTGTGTCTGATGACGAACAGGTCGCGTGTATGTAATGGCGGGTACATGTGTGAAGTTTTGCTTTTAGTTAAAAGATTGGTAAATTCATTTCCACGTCACCCAACACTGGTTATATTCTGCGTGTTTCTACATAGGTTACGAGTTAAACAGCTTCGGACGATTCCGTTTTTGCAGCGATCTGAACGATTCATTCAAACTGATTCGGGAACCAATTTAAAACCTTTGGCCCATTCGCTTTGTAAAGAATCGAATCAAAAGACTCATTTATTTGCAACACTTTGTAAGGAATCGATTCAAACGAGTCATTAATTCGCGAATGCGCCAGAAACACAAGATAGCAATTTAAAAATAAAATACAAATTTCGTAATTAATTAAAATACAGTAACGAAAGAACGCTGCATAGTGTAAATGTGAAGTGAAAGTACAATTATTTTTTTTCCACCTCGGAAGGGCAACTTGAGTCGAGAAGGGCATATGGGCAGTTGCCCGGGCAACCTGAGCAACCCCCCTGTGCACGTCCCTGCATATGAGATACTTTTTGAAAGCTTAGAGTCTCTACTTTCTGCAGATATGCATCACTTTGACATATCTTTTACTGTAAGAAAGTTATTTACACTTAATTTACACTATCACCCCCCCAATATTTTTTGATATCATATAATATTCACATATTTCATATTTTTCAAAAATGACAAACATGGGCAAGTCTTATATCAAATGAAAGCTCTCACTCTCAGGAATAAGGCTACAGCATATTATTTTTGTTCTAATATCAACACATATCCAACAATCATCGAATGAATAATAAGGTAAAAAATGGTCTTTTGTAAACATATGTGAAACTTGAGTGTGAACTGCCTCAGATAGCACATATAGCCACAAATGATGCACCATCTTTTATTTTAGGTCCTACTCTAAACAATGAGTACATTCACAGCATTTTCTTTGGTTGTTTGCATAATTAATCCCTAGCTTTTTATTATATGTGCAAAACAAAAAATTAATATTTTTGTGAAAAATGTATTTCCGCACCCTTCAGTAAAATAAGAATATCTTTTGAATGCGACATGCTAAAGAGTTCATTTTTTTTTGGGGTGTTTACTGTCTGCTGCTGCTAACAACCAGAACTGTCTGCAGTCTGCTAGAGCATCCAGAACCAGAGTTATACACTATCAAAGGCAGTGTTTACAACATAAAAAATCAAATTTGGTGTTTCATCATATGAAAAACAACATAAATAACAATATTTGTCACAAACAGCAGCTTTTTATGTAACTTCAAAGGGTTTTCTTTAAAATGATATAAAGAAATTGCATTTATTCCACTGTATGTGGTTATGGTAGCACTTCAAATGTTTTTTTGGCAGAAATTGTACACCATAAGCGTATTATTCCTCCCATCAGTTGAAGTAAAATAACTTTTGCATAGATTATGATAGAGAAAAAATTCCTTTTTCCTCTGTAAGCTGACAATATCTGGAATCAAACAAAACTGTCTGCAGGGACCTGAGATACCCAGGACCAGAGTTATATACTTTCAAATAAAAACTTTAGAAAAAACAACATAAAAAGCGCCTATTTATTTTTGTGTTTATTAGAGGCCTGACATCACATACAACCATGTTTAGCACTTTCAACAGTGTTTTATGTAATTTCAAAGGGTTTCCTGTAAAATGATACCAAACTTTTGTATGTGCACCTCTGCATGTGGGTATGGGAAGCTTTTGAAATTGGGTAGGCCAAATCCAGGCGAAAATCCCCAAAATAGCTTCAGGGTGGAAGAAGTTAAAAATGCAAATGTTCTTACAGGAATATGTCAGGTAACCAACAAACTCTTTCTATAGATCTAAAGGACTAGAACAAAAAATACCCCCCCAAACATGTTTTACAGCATTTTTGTTATCAGTAATCATGGCCATCACTGTATTGTCATGCTGGGTATACTTTCCTGTCAGGGAATAGAGATTCTTGTTCTTGAGTTTGACCAAAGAGAAAATAACCAACTGACCAAATAACATTTGTTACTGTATGTGTTACTGCTGCATGATACCAGGACATACAATACTGAGTGGTATCTCCAGACTGAGTAACAGCCTGACCCACAGAATCTGTAAAAAGAAGATGAAATGACATCCAGTTTCAAGCTTGTTCTATACATAACTTAGATTTACATCTTTTTGTCAGCATGAATAAATCTTATCATGTATAATTCTAGAAAGATCTGTCTGATCGGATGTTGAAAAAGGAAATGTATTTACCTTGAATGTACCACAGTGTAAAAATTATGACAGAAATCATAGTGGTAAATTTGAAGTTTGTTGTAACATAGGATAGTTTGAAGTTTAAACTTAAGGCTGTCAGAGTATTGAAGCATGCACAGCCAATGCAAAGCATCTGTAGCATGAAAAATATCTTGTACATATATGTTTATTTTACTTTAACTTTACTTTTTTACTTCATGCAAATGGCAGCAACATGGCCAACATTTTGATTGCACTTAATGACTGCAATGGTATTTATATTTTATAAATAACCATCTTTTATGGCCCTCATGGATCTGCAAATAAAAATGAGGTCATTGGTAGTGCATATTCCTGAATGAGTTTGTATGACAAAAGAGGAATTTTAAATCTCTAGTTATTCCTGAAGCTAATGCTTATCTAATGCAATCAAAGATTAAAAAAAAAAAAAATTTTTGGTGACATCAAACTAAATGATTTACCGGGGCACCTTTTCTTTTTATTTACAGTTGCGCGCAGCGATGCATGCTCAGGGTGTTTCATGGGGTATGGAGTTGGAGAACATCCTCTTCATGTAATTGTTGACACTAAGAGTAAAATCAATGGTATTGTCTTAGACTATGAGTTTATAATTAAAGCTTCATATAAGCCATTACCTCTTTTCAGACTCTGGAAGACAGATATGAATATTTCCCAGGACCCAGACTGGTGCACGGCCTGGTCAAATATATTTCTGTCATCTAGGAACCCTGACCATCAAATGATACACTATAGATTAATCCATAGGTCTTATCTAACTCTGCGAAGATTACAGCAAATGACACTTGGAGATAATCCATTCTGTGATTTTTTATAGACAATACCATTGCTACTTTTTACCATATGGTGTGGCAGTGTCCAGAGGTCAGTAGATTTTGGCATAGCATTTCATCCATCTTGTCTAATATTATAAAGGGACCTATCCCTTTCTCACCTTGCTTGCTTAATGATACATCGTCTATAAAGCTAACTATAAACAATAGTCGTCATCTTCTGGTTGGTCTGACAGCAGCCAAAAGAATGGAAGTCTGTCGCTGGAAACCACCACATTGTTAGTGCAGAAATGGTTTTCTTCTTAATAAAGAATTGATCACAAAAAAAAATGTGACAGTGATTCAGATCAAAAACATTTTTATTTTTATTTAGGAGTTATATGTACACAAAACAATAACTTTTGTGTAAAAAATGTGCAAACAAGGACTGTTGGTTGGTGGGACATGAAGCATGGAAAACGATCTAAAGTTTGTGTTGTGATTTACTGTTTTCTACACAAAAGCATTGTAGTAGATAATGTAAAGAACATTCTGGTAAAGTATAACCTTATTTTACTATATTATATTATAATATAGTAAAGTCATGCCAAAATTGAAATCAACAAGTGAAATCAATCAAACTTTGATGCTCCTAATCTCCCATTATTAGATCCCTAGACTTTAACATGGATTTCACAGACAGGAACACATAATCAAATGTGTGTTTCACATGAGGAAATTTTTGCACATAAATCCACATCAAATTTCCAAGACTAACAAGGTTGTGTTTTTGAGTAGAATGTTGCGTTGCTAGTTTCAAAACACTATGGGCTCGTCCGGGATTTGAACCCGGGACCTCTCGCACCCAAAGCGAGAATCATACCCCTAGACCAACGAGCCGATACACCACACATCTTAACATTGACCTTTGTACCTATTGTCAATTTGGTTTTGGTATGTGTCATTCGTACGCCATCTAGTGACGTTGCAGATTTTAATAATATCAGTTTTAAACGAATAAAATTCACAGATGAATAAAGAATTGTGAACGTTTCAGTAAATACTGTAAGTGTGTACATCACGTTGGTGTGAGCAAAGAACATTTTGTGGAAATACAACCTTGATGTTTTTAATGTTGGCTGAGATAGGTCGTTTAAGTCTGAGAGGTTGGTTTGGTTCCTGTACACGTGGACAAATATTTATACAATTTATTTTGCACCCATTACTTTATACCAGTCACAGCCCGGCAATTATGAGCAATACTTTTTATTTAACAACACTTGCTGTTCATATCATTTACTTTTCTGTGATCGATTGATTAACTTTAATGTTTTACGACAACAACAAAAACTCACATCTACCGGTTAATGACGCCAGATGGCGCTACTGGACACCAAACAGCACCAAAGCTGCAAACTAGCGGTCCAAGTATTTAACCACTTGTCGGACCACTTGTCGGATGCACTATACTTCCATGCAACGTGGCATCCCATACTGTACTTTTTGTTTTTTATGAGGCTCGTTGGTCTAGGGGTATGATTCTCGCTTAGGGTGCGAGAGGTCCCGGGTTCAAATCCCGGACGAGCCCAATTTTACCTGTTGCACAGGTAACCACACAGCCAAAACCCACCTACTGTACAAATCAGTGTATAAGTATATTTTGTGAATAGAGTAGCCTACAATAATTTTCTTAAATTTAAAGTAGACAACCAACTTAACAATACTTAATAAATATATAAGTAGCCTCCTTCTAAATTACAGTTCTAAAGTAATGATAGTAAAAAATAATTTACCACAATCTCAATTTAAATGTTTAATAATTTTCAAACCATCCTATTTTCAGGTCAAAATGAAGCTTACTAAAACCATTAACTCTTGGTGAAAAACCAAACATTTCCCTCAGACATAACACACAAGCTTTTATTTGCTAAACTCAACGTAATTTGTAATACAATTTTATTCTTATTTGTTTTGGTTTCAAGCATTTATTCAATGACCTCTTTTACTGAGGAAGAATATTTTCATGCTAAAGACACTTTGCATTGGCTGTTCATGCTTCACTGCTTTGTGAGTGTTTATAGACCCCTGAGTTTAGAGGAACTATGAAAGAAAAAACTCTATTACTGTATGACAACAAACTCTGAAGTTACAACTATGATTTTTATCATTGTTTGGACGCTATGTAGTATTCAAGGTAAAGTAAATTTTTCATAATCAGGCATAATCAAATTTTAATTGGCAGGAGATCTTAACAGGTAATTCCAGAAATAAATAAATAAAGTTTTATTAATTCTGATGAAATTGTTTAAATCTTAGTTCTGTGAGAACAAGCTTGGAGCTGGACTTGATGCATATTTTCATCTCTTTACAGGTTTGATGTGTCAGGTTGTTGTGACTCAGTCTGGAGATCAGACAGTGGAGCCTGGTCAAACTGTTGCTATTGAATGTAAACATACCCCAAGCATTAATATGTGGAAAGCAGAGGAGAAGAAGGACAGCATGTACTGGTACCACCAGATTCCAGGAGAGGTTCCTAAACTCCTGATCTATTACACATCAAACAGAACTTCAGGTGTTTCTGAAAGATTCAGTGGCAGTGGGAATACAAATTCCATTGATTTTACTCTTACCATCGGTAAAGTTCAGCCTGAAGATTCAGGAGTTTATTACTGTATGGGTGTATATAACACTAAACCTGAAGGGCTACAGTTGGTGTTCACACTGTGTGATAGAGTCATACAAAAACATCATCTGTAAAGACGGCACTGATACAGTAACAGT
Source organism: Paramisgurnus dabryanus (assembly GCF_030506205.2). NCBI lineage: Eukaryota > Metazoa > Chordata > Actinopteri > Cypriniformes > Cobitidae > Paramisgurnus > Paramisgurnus dabryanus. Next base: position 10,204,499 of record NC_133355.1, on the reverse strand, counting down.
TAATTTAGAGAACTAAATAAATCTGTTTTTGTGTGAAACAGGTTTTTATCGATTTTTCTATATTTGTTATATATATAAAACTACATTAGGATGCCTCAAAGTATTTTAAAATTAATTAAATCTTAACTGAAGTTTGATTTTAGTCTCACAATGTCTATTTCATTTGATCTTAACAAACCTTACAAAGATTAATTAATTGGAGTGTAAAAAATTGTACTGATAGTGATTAGATTGGATTATGATATTACTGAATATAATATATGTTAAATAAAACATTTGTTCATGAATGTAATTAGGTTCATACACAGAAAAACCTGAAGTGTTATCCACAATCCACGGCCAGAAGGATAAAAATAACACTGAATTAGTGTTTTTTTTTTTTTCATAGAAAACACAAGGTGACTTCTTGTTATTACAGTTTTTACCAATTGCTTACACACATTTTGAAAACTGAGTCAAAACTCTACACACAATTCTCAAAACCTCACACACAAAATGCAAAGTAGCTCACATCTCCTTCAAAATGCAACACTGCATTCAAAATGCCACAAACACATGTCAGAATGAAGCATTTGCATCAAATGGCAAACACTTCTTTCATTATAATACATTTTTGGATATACCATGTAACAGGGCCGGTGTCAATGGGGAGGCATTCACGGGCCGTGTCCCCCAAAACAGGTTGTTGTGCCCCTACACAGTTTTTTTTTAATGTTTTTTTTTAAACATTGAATGTTTCATGACTTTTGATGTTATAAAATGAGGAAAATATAGTTGATATATGTTTTCTTTAATTACAGTTTTTTACGATTGCTTACACACAAAATCTTTTCATGTCGCACGATTTTTGGAACCTCTCACTCTAAGTGCAAAACTACATGCCAAATCTTCAAAACCATAAGCTTTTTCTTAGCCTTTGACTCAGTTTTCAATTGCATAAAATACTTTTTTCAAAACACTACACTCAATTCTCTACCTAAAACACAAAGATCTATGAGGAAGTAACTTGCTTTCCTTTTCCAAACACAACCAATCAAAATGCTTCACTTATTCATCAGGTCACACAGACACACTCCTCACATGTGCAAACACTAAATGCTTACAGTTTTTACCAATTGCTTACACACGTTTTCAAAACTAAGTCTCCTTTTTTCAAAACTCTACACACAATTATCAAAACTGCACACACAAAATGCAAAATAGCACATACCTCCTTCAAAATGCAACACTGCATTCAAAATGCCACAAACACGTGTCAAAATGAAGCATTTGCATCAAATGGCAAACACTTCTTTCAAAATAATACATTTTTGGATATACCATGTAAACACTGCTGTTCTAAATCTAAAGCTCTTTGGTCTTTCATGGGCTTATATCTACATTTCAATACAATGTTCTACAGTGAAAGTAATCTGCCGAGAGGGGTAAAAAGTACACCGGAGACGCCAATGCAATGTAGAAACAGAAAATATTTATTAGTCCAAATATTACTGTTGTATACATTAGCATACAACAAAACTATAAACATGTAAACCAAAAGTATATTCTTTACAGTAGAATACAGTAAATTGTGTGTGGGGTCCTGTTCCAGGAATTGGCAGGGGGGCATGCAGATTGACAAAACAGTGACCTTTGACCTATTTATAGGCATATCTATACTACTGTAAAGTAAAGCAGTGATTGGTTGGTGATCAGTAAAGCATTTAGTGTTTGCACATGTGAGGAGTGTGTCTTGTGACCTGGTGAATGAGTGTAGCATTTTGATTGGTTGTGTTTGGAAAAGGAAAGCAAGTGACTTCCTCATAGATCTTTGTGTTTTAGGTAGAGAATTGTGTGTAGTGTTTTAAAAAAAGTGTTTTATGCAATTGAAAACTGAGTCAAAGGCTGAGAAATAGCTTATGGTTTTGAAGATTTGGCATGTAGTTTTGCACTTTGAGTGAGAGGTTTTAAAAATCGTGTGACATGAAAAGATTTTGTGTGTAACCAATCGTAAAAAACTGTAAATATTCTCTGTTTCTACATTCCATTGGCGTTTCCGGTGTACTTGTTACCCCTCTCAGCAGATTACTTTCACTGTTGAACATTGTATTGAAGTGTAGATATAAGCCTATGAAAGACCAAAGTAAAAAGTAGCAAAAAAGACACAATCAATGTATGCATTAGCACATTTTTATTCATTCATGTGCTAAACAGCACAACTGTAAAACATTTTTAAAAAATTATTCTGCTTCAACATCCCGTCTTTGTTCTGGGTCAGGCCAGAGAGTCTCATACACATCACAGGCTTTATTGGTCTTAGCCATATGGAAGGTAATTTGATGCATTTCTTTATTCCAGTAGCATAGTCCAACAGTGTATGCACACTAAAGTTACTGTACAGAGCAGTCTTACTGTAAGTACATCTATCTGTTTTTCCTTCCTGAAAGCTCTGAAGATGGAGTTAACAGTGAAGCGGCTCAAATTTGGCTTTACTCGTAGCTCAGCCTCCCTCATTGTCATACAATGGAAAAGGACATGGTCAACTAGAGTGGCTCGAATTTAATCTTAGACTGCTTGTCACCTTGCCCTTCGTCTTCCTCCTCCCCTTCACCACGTCCTCCTCCTCTTCCTCCTCCTTCACCATGTCCTCTTCATCCTCTTTCACCACGTCATCCTCCTCTTCCTCCTCCTTCACCACGTCCTCCTCCTTCCCCTCCTCTTCTGCCTCCTCCTCTTCCTCCTCCTTCACCATGTCCTCTTCATCCTCTTTCACCACGTCATCCTCCTCTTCCTACTCCTTCACCACGTCCTCCTCCTTTCCCTCCTCTTCTGCCTCCTCCTCTTCCTCCTCCTTCACCATGTCCTCTTCCTCCTCCTTCACCACGTCCTCCTCCTTTCCCTCCTATTCTGCCTCCTCCTCCTTCTCCTCGACCTATTCCTTCATTTCTCTGTGGATCCATTGTTTCAAAGCTCAGTGAACTGATTCAGGCCTTTTTTTACAGTATCATTCTATTGAAGGATCTGATTGATGTGTGTTTAATTTTGACTCTTAGTGTTTCCACCTTGGCAATTATTTGCTAATTGAACCTAAGCTGTGCTGACTTGAGTGAACAGTATTGAATGCTAGTGCTTTTCATATGACCAGATGGTGTAAGCACTGATAAATTTAGGGATTTGTGTGTAGAGTTTTGAAGTAACAGTTAACCAAATCTGACTCATGTGTAAAAGCAGGGGAGTAGTGTTTATAGTTCAGCAAACTGATTGTGCTTCTTGAAAAAATGGCGTTATGGTTTTGAAATTTTAGTTCAAAAGCCTGGTTATAGTGTTTTAGCTATCGAGAAAAACTGTAAATAAGTGAAATCTAAGCATCACTTTAAATATTATTAAAAACGACACTAAGCAAACGTTGCTGTGTAAAATATGTACTATATATTGTGTACAGTCTAACAAATTTATACTAACAAACAGAAACCGGAAGTAAAGTTCCAACCAGAAAGTAACCGCGACAACGCACATATGATAAAACCATCTATGGTGCTAAAAATAGTTCTTAGTGTGTAAATGCAGAAACAAACAATAAATGTGGTGAATATTTGAATTTTTTTATCAAGCATTAAAAAGTGTTATCTGTTTTATGGTTTCAGTGAGTCTTCAGTGGATCCTCTCTACACTTTCAGATAGTACTACTGCAGTAAACTTTGACTGAGGGAGGTTTACAACCCTCTAACACTGTGTGAACACAGATGATGTCGAATTCAAGAAATGTCGACTCTGACAGTAATAAACTCCTGAATCTTCAGGCTGAACTTTACTGATGGTCAGAGTGAATTTAATTTTGTCTTCAATCTTACTCCCACTGAATCTTTCAGAAACACCTGAAGCTCTGATTGATGTGTAATAAATCAGGAGTTTAGGATCTTCTCCGGGAATCTGATGGTACCATGACATACAATCCTGAGTGGTGTTTATTTTAACACAATCTAATGCTGGACTATGTGTACATAGGATAGACACAGTCTGACCAGGCTGTACTACCTGATCTTCAGATTGAGTCAAAATCTGCCCAACAGTAAATGGAGGATAAAAACAGAAAATACAGAATCATTAATTTTTTTTAAGCTGCCACAGCCAAATAATTAAAGTAGTATATAAGGTAAAATGTTAAAGTTATATATTTTACAAAAGTGCTCAGATCAGAGGTGTGCCCATACAGTATGAATAAATATGTTTATAGATAAAATATGAAGTCTAAGCTCCAGTACCGTTAATGGTTATATACTTACCCCAGATGCAGGTTGTGAGTATCCAGGCAACAATGGATGTTAAAGTCATGTTTGTTTTCAGATTTACTACAATAGATACAATCCGTTAATCTAAAACTCTCAAATCTCACAGATCTATAAACACTTTCATGACACCGAAGCATTAATTTGCAATGCAAAGTGTCTTCACAATGGAAATGTTCTTCCTGAAAACAAGAAGGTTTTTTAAAGACTTACTATTACTCTTCTTAAAGATTAATAAACTAATCTAAATGAAGAAACCAACAGTTTACTATTTACGGCAGGGTTCCCAGACAGGTTTAGATTAATCAAGGACCAGCCCTTAGTTTTATTAGGACATTTGGGTATTTTTAACAAGCTAACCTTACAAAAACCTTACAGGTGTGCATCTTGAGACAAAACGACACCACCGATGTTAAGATACGTCAATGCAAGATGTTTTTAAATTAATACAGCACAAAAATGCATTTTAGGCTTGGACTATACAAGCCCTGTCCGGGAAACCGCCCCTTAGAGAACCATAAATGTGAACTTGAAGAGGGTCAAAGCTGTACTTGTGCAGTTTTCACAAAGGAGCACTCTGTTTGTATCCACATTATGTGTCATTTCATGTTAATTTGGGTTCAAATTAATTAAAGGGACAACACAAGATGTGTTAAAACAACACAAAGTATGTTGTTCCAATAATAACATAGAGATGTGTCAAGTTAAGGACAACACATTAAATGTTTTGTCCTTAACTAGACACAACCAGTGTTGTTTTAACACATTCGTTTTAAGAGTGAGGTTTTAGTATGATGCTTTTAAACTCCACTATGTTCACCCAGTCTGCTATGTTACACAATGTATACAATAGTAAACTCCTGAATCTTCAGACTGATGATCAAAATCAATATGTTTTCCATCCTCAAGGCCACTGAATCTAAAGAAAACCTGAAGCTCTCTGTGATGTAATATACACCAGAGATTTAAAAACCTCTCAAGGAATCTGATGGTACCAGGACATAAAGTACTTATATTCTTCTTAATCCCAGCAATTAACTGGTGAATGTTTACATTCACTAGTAAAAGTCTGACCAGCCTCCATTGTCTCCAGTCACAGAGTTACAATTCCCAGTATGTGAAGATGGGATGAATATATCAAGTCCAGCTCCAAGCTTTTTTGTGTTTCTACATAATTAAGATTTACATTTATACCAAAGCAAAAAGTTCAAATGATGAAAGAAATCATAGTTGTATGTCTTTAACATATTAATCAAAAATGTTTACTCGTTAAACCATTAAATCATTAAACAAGTGTCTGAGACCATAAAGTACACTTATATTTAAAAATATATATTGTTTTTAGCAAATAAATTATACAAAAATACTGTATATCAAACATTACCATTTGAGATTATGCAAAAGTGCAGTTATAAATCTGACAAAAGATAACTTCTTCATTCAGTGTAGATTTCACTGGTGGCCTTTACTAAGAAACATTTTATCTTATTTTACATTTTTATTTAAAATATTACAACTTTAAAATGAGCTAATGTGTCAATTCACATTTCAGTAAGTAGGATTTTGATCTCACAAAAATGTAATAAAGGCCTATATCACAAAATAGTATCTTTATTACAAATATGCAGGGCCTACATATGCGACATCTATTTAAAAATATCAATATGCTACTAAATATTACTGTTATAGGTGATAAATGCAAATGGTGCAGTCGTAGTGTTACCGTGTTAGTGTGCAGGAGGTTTTTGTACAGCGGCTCAATGGGTTTGTATCACTGTGGTACACTTTTGGTGGAGGAACAAGACTCTCGGTTGGAAGTAAGTAAATCTTTTTTTTATTATTAACATAAGATAATAAAATAACAGGATAAGAAAAAAACAATAATAATGAAAATAAAATACTCTACACTTTAAAAAACATTTGCTGACCTGTAAAGAAAATGCAGCATGAAGTTAAAACAACTTAGTTTTGCAAGTCAATTCAACATAATTTTTTAAGTTTTGACCTGTGAATAGTTGACATAACTAATAAAAAGTAGTTAAAGTTTTTTATCTTAATTTTTTAAGTTAAAGTAGTATAAAAATTTATGTTGATTTGACAAAAATGCTGCATTTTTAAATTGTAAAACGTATTCAACTTACTATTATTTATCTTGACTAGAGATGAGTTGTTATAACTTATAAAATATAGGTGAAATATGTCAACTTAATTTTATAAGTTGTAACAACTCATCTCTTGTCTAGATTAATAATAGTAAGTTGAAATGACTTGTAAATCTGAGCTGATTAAATAAAAACATGAAGGCAGCAAAAAAATTACAGTGTAGTATTTTATTTTCATTGTTGCGTAGTGTACTACAATTTGACTATATAATTCAAAAATTCTACTTGTATGACTTCTGATAATGTAATTTCTACTCTATCTGGTTTATAGTTTGTTCAGTGATTTAATATGATTGTTTATTTTTGTAATGAACTACATGAGATGCATGAAAAGAAACAAACATCAGGTTTTAAATTATAGAAAAATGTAATTACTTGCAAATAATTCAAGCTAAAAAAATTTTTTTTTAAATATTAAATTTTAAAATTTAAAAATTTAAATTTTAAAATAAAATTACTGTGTAAATCTTATATAACACGTTTTGTTATATAAAATAAAATGTATATATATTTTTAATGAGTCTTCATGGGACAGAAAGTTTCACACTATGATCACACTATGATAATATGATTGTTATCATAATAATTGACTAAACTGCATTTATTATTGTAAATTTACAAGCGTAATAAATGTATTATGTCAACAACCATAAAATTATCTATTTTAAAGCCAATGTGTATAAAAAACTTTGTGAACATTGCATTCAGATCTGCTTGATTAATTAAGCTGAAAACAAAGGAAGTGAAACACAGAATGTGTGATGGAGCCGTTTATGACTTTAAGAGAACAGAAACTTTATAGTTTCCATCTCTCTGTCTCTCTGTCTCTCTCTCTCTCTCTCTCTAGGTAATCGTCCTCCTACTCTAACGGTCCTGCCTCCCTCCAGAGATGAGTTGAAACAGGGTAAAGCTACAGTCATGTGTGTTGGCAGTAAGGGTTATCCCTCTGACTGGAAGCTGAACTGGAAGATTGATTGTAGCAGCAGGAGCTCTGGTGTGAATCTGAATCCCAGTGTACTGCAGAAAGATGGACTGTACAGCTGGAGCAGCAGTCTGAGTCTCACTGAGAGTGAATGGAGATCAGCATATACCATCAGCTGTGAGGCCACTAAGAGCTCACAGAATCCAGTGACCAAGACCATTAACATACAACAATGTGATATAGAATGAGATGAGAACACACACACTCACACGCACGCGCACACACACACACACACACACACACACACACACGCAAGCGCGCACACACACACACACACACACACACACACACACACACACACACACACACACACACACACACACACACACACACACACACACACACACACATACTCTCTCTCTCACACACACACACTCACATGCACACACACATATATATATAAACATTGATATGTCTACACAGATATCAAATGTGACAAAATTAGATGCTGCTTTGCTCTTTGATTAATGAATGAAATGTGTTTCTTTTGTAATGCTTCTATTTTACATTTACATTCGCTAACTATGTGTATTAAAGTGTTCGTTTAAAATAAATAAAGCTTTGTGAATCATTACAGTTTTTTTCAGTCGCTAACAAGCATTTGTCCAATCAGTTGTCACATTTTCAAAACTCTAAACACAATTAGCACAGCATCGGTCTTTTGTGGCCATACCATTAATTCATTTCATGTCGTTTTCACACAATATGCAGTCAGTAAACACATTTCCACAATGCTTACATTTTCTTAACAGACAAGCTATACCTCCCACCAAAATTATGGATTGTTTTTGTAGTATTTACAAATGCTTACACACAACATCTCACAATAGCAAAAACAAACCGTAGATACAGTATAAAAACCTTTATATTGGGTAAATTGGGCCAACCACAGCTGATTCCAGTCTGGCTTAGGTTATTTTTTCTTTTACATTGATACTTATACAGTAAAAGGAGGACTTTGAGGAGTGATGTTTTTGAAAACAGAAACAGACAAACACTGTTATGTCTGGACGAGGAAGCATAAAAGCAAGGGGCACATGGAGGAGAGCAGGCCCAGTGAGAGGTGCAGTGAGAGATGCAGGTGCAGAGAGAGGTGCAGTGAGAGGAGCAGTTAGAGGTGCAGAAGCAGTGAGAGGTGCAGGGTCAGTAAGAGGAGCAGACCCAAGGAGAGCGCAATATAGAGGTGTAAGAATGCATGGTGGTGGTATTCCAAGGGCTGCAAGAACAGTAGTCAGTGATGAAATTCATTGATTTCAGTAAGAGAGGCTGGTGAAAGAGTGCAGCCCAATTTTAGGAGGTTGCCTCCATTATACGCATCTTTCAACAAACCAACAGGTAAGTATTGCATTTTACATGGATTGTTTCTATTCTCACTTGACATGTCAATAAGGTCATACAGTAATGCATATGTAAAAAAATTTGTCGCTCTAAAGAATGCAACGTCTTCCACCCTCTGGGAGAAGAGGAAAGCTCCTCAAAAATGATCAAGATCAATACTGTAAAACTTTTTCTGTTCTATCATATTGTGTTTCTACTTTACCACCTGTAGTCAAGAGTAAGGGGAAAAACTGATTTTTACTGAAATGCTTTTGAATGTGAACATTGCTGTACATGTGGGCACACAGTTCCCAACCAAGACATTACGTAAGCGTAAAAACGTAAACGTAAAACATGTTTTGCATGCAAATAGCTGTAAAACTGAAACATAAAAGTCTATGCAGTTTTTGTAATGTCAACAATAGCCAGTATTTAGAAACCTGGTGTACTTTAATTGATTGCATGTACCTTGTGAAGTGAAAAGAAGTGTTATTCTTTGAAAGAATAATTTTATTTTGAGTCAGATTTCCAGTGTTTTGGTAAAGTTATTATGTGCAGATAAATGAAGAGTTAGTATTTATTTAACAAAATGTGTTTTTGAGAAGAAAATTATGCGTTTGGCCAATTGTGTTTTGTAGGTGGAACTCTGTGTTAAGTGTTTAGAAAAATTATCTGAAGTATGGGTAAGCGCTTGTTAGCGATTGAAAAAAACTGTAACTATGCCTGTTTTATCAATCCAGATCTGCTACAGTGTTTCTGGCAGGATTTTTGCAGAGACATGATAACAGGGAATAGATCTAGAATGTATGTGATTTTAAAGAAGTATACATTTTTGTAGGCTACTATTTAAGCAATATCGCTCGAGTAGGAGTGTGATATAGATCATCATGGCTGTGATTAGGGCAGAGGCACGAGGCCGTAGGCAATCATAGCCGTGATGATATAGAGCTATATCACACGACTCCGAGAGCGATATTGCTTTTATACAACAGTTCGACGGCACACGTTTGAAAAACGAAAACTAGAAAACAACAACGGAGTTATTTTAAAAGCCTCTTTGTTTGAGAACTACTTCTTCTGTCACGGATTTGAGGGCGGCCAGAATGACAGGTAAAACTTTCGGCTGCTTTGAAGCTCATAACAACTCAATGGACGGAAAAGCCGTTACTTTATTTACCGTTTCTTGGTCACAAAGTGTAGTTTTAAGATTAGTTCCGTCGAGAATGTATATGTATTATATTTAAATCTGCAGTCGATTAGTAAAGATAGCGCCTGTTTGAACGTTTGCTTAGTGAGATTCGGTACGAATGAGAACCAAAGCATGAGCGGACGTCAGTGTTCACTCGCCCCGCTGACCACCGCCCTCTCTGGGCAACATCTCTGACAGGGATTCTCTGGCTCTCATGTTGGCAATGTTTGTTTTTGTTTGATGGTCAAAATGAGATCAAATCAGCAGTATTTGGTGTCATGATAAAACTATTACTTGTTTTCTTATTCATATTTAGTGTCTTTTGTGTTGTTATTGTTTTGGCGCGAGGTAAAAGTTAATAAAACTATACTTGTATAACGTTACTATTGCTTTCTCATTGATTCTTTACGCGATACGAGCACTCGATTATTATTATTAAACTTTGTTCTTGTCAGTACTATACAAAACGGTTTTTTATAAGTGTCAGAGAGATGTTTTTGCATGCTGCTTATAAATATACCAGTGGCGATATCTCATAACATGTTTGAATAGTCACGTCACGATAAAGTAAATGATCAATGTCCACATTTAAAAGCTGCGGTGCTTACCTGCAGTTTCACTGTGTTTTCGCGTTCTGATAAAAGATATAGCTCCAGAAAAAAACGAGTGTTTATATTCCTCTTTCCAAGTGTTAATCGTCCACACCACACGATGTGACAATACATTTCTCCCATTAACTTTAACGTAACATCCAAGAGCGCTGATCTTTGACGGAATAATTACTTCCGATTGGGGATTCACAGACTGATTTATGAGCTAGTAAACTAATGAGACACACGGAGAGTGATTCAAAACAGCGCATCTGTGTTTTTCCATTCAGAGATGAGCCTGCTTAGGACCTCCATTCACTAGGTGGCGGAATAATACGAAAAGTGAAGTGGTTACAGTGCCGTTATCAGCACAATATCGCATAGCTCTTAGCCAATCAGATTCGAGAACCAGAAAGAACTGTTGTATAGACCCTTTTACAGCTCACGTGATCTAATAGCCTGCGCGCGCATTTGGGCAACGGAAGTGGTGTTATTCCCCATTGGTTCTAACGTGGTAGCAACTCAGAAAGTTTATTAAAACGGTTTCCCAGCATCAAATTGTCTGGTTGTTGCGTTTGGTTGCACAAATATAATATACGTATATATGTATCTGGCAACTTTATTTTTGGCCATCTGCTAACGTCTTCTATCCACTCCCCTATAGTACACGGATCTGGTAGCTGTGTTGAAAATGTTTATAAAGTCAACTTTTTTAAAATAACTTACTGTTTGTGTTGCTTCACTTTTGATTCTTACGATACTTCCGTTGCCTAAATGCGCGGCCATACGCTGCCACGTCATCATTGTGTACAAACAGTAAAAGGGTCTATAAAAAGAAATAGAATGATTTTACGTTGCTGCAATATTACTTCAATTACCAGTGTAGCCTATATTTATTGGTACAGTATCACAGTTTTGCAGATTTATTTCTAAATTCCAAAAAAAACTGCTCCATAAATAAACAATAAATAAACATGAAGTTTTTGTCTGTTGTGTACAGTATGTACATGATTGTGAAAAGTCTTAAGACATCATCAGCTTTGTTGTTTTAACAAAGTTTTAATGACCATCTGTATTTAAATAAAGATGTTTAAAAGTGATGCCACAAAAGAAACTTTTTTGGTTCCTCAAAGAATCATTCAGTCAAAGGTCCTTTAAAGAACCATTTCTTTAATACATTTTTATAATAATTCAGATGTTAAAGGTGCTTTGAAGAACCATTTAGACAGAAAAGGTTCTTCTATTGCATCTTAAAGCATTTTTATTTTTAAGAAAAAGAAGTGAAGTCTGTGAAGCAGTGAGGTCTGACAGGGTTTTTAAATGACGCTTTAAAGGGACATTCCACTTTTTTTTAAATATGCTCATTTTCCAGCTCCTCTAGAGTTAAACATTAGATTTTTACCGTTTTGAAATCCATTCAGCTGATCTCCGGGTCTGGCAGTACCACTTTTAGCATAGCTAAGCACAATCCATTGAATCTGATTAGACCATTAGCATCTCGCAAAAAATAACCAAAGAGTTTTGATATTTTTCGTATTTAAAACTTGACTCTTTTGTAGTTACATCGTGTACTAAGACCGACAGAAAATTAAAAGTTGTGATTTTCTAGGCCGATAAGGCTAGGAACTATACTATCATTCTGGCGTAATAATCAAGGACTTTGCTGCCGTAACATGGCTGCAGCAGACGTAGTGATATTACGCACTGCCCGATAATAGTCCCCTTGGTTACTTTCAATAGCAGGGGACTATTTTCGGTCAGTGCGTAATATCACTACGCAAAGTCCTTGATTACATCAGCAAAGTCCTTGATTATTACGCCAGAATGAGAGTATAGTTCCTAGCCATATATCTGCCTAGAAAATCGCAACTTTTGTTTTTCGGTCAATCTTAGTACACGATGTAACTAAGGTAGCGACAACAGCTAGCTAGCATAATACAATAGGTAGCAAAAATAAAATCAGTGCACGTTGGAGTTTCATTTTACATTATGATTGAGAATAACACAAATTTCTAGCATATCTAAGCATTATAACTTTGTTGCAAATGTAAACTGTGTCAGGTCAATACAAGTTGTGATTTTCCCGATCATTTTAAACTGTTATAGCAAAATAATTTTAAGACCATGCCAGAATTGTAAAAAATAAGTGACTTTATGATAAAACTTATGTTCTGCCCCTATGATCTCCTATTTGCCTCTGCAGAAAATGTATTTTTAAATTAAATATAAACACAGTATTATGTAACATTATATTAGTAAATATTTCTTCCTAAAAAAAATTCTGTATGTACAGTTTATCTGCAGTTAGCTGTTGTCACTTTCAGAAAGATCCCTGCAGCAGTAAAGTCTGATGGAGGTTTTTGTATGACGCTTTAACACTGTGTGAACACCCAGTCATAGACGTCTCCTGGTCTGCTATGTTTACTCTGACAGTAATAAACTCCTGAATCTTCAGGCTGAACTTTACTGATGGTCAGAGTAAAATCAATGTGGTTTCCACTCTCAGTGCCACTGAATCTTTCAGAAACACCTGAAGCTCTGTCTGATGTGTAATAGATCAGGAGTTTAGGAACTTCTACAGGAATCTGATGGTACCATGACATACAAAACTGAGTGGGATTTGCTTTAAGACAGTTTATTGATGGTGTATGTTTACACTGAATGGTAACAGTTTGACCAGGTTGCAATGTTTGATCTTCAGATTGAGTCAAAATCTGCCCAACAGTAACTGAAAGACAAAACAAAAAATACAAGTTAATCCATTTGTTGCTGTCACAGCCTAAAAAAAATTAAGCACACCAAAATGTTTAGTTATCAAATTAAAGTCACTGTCCATCTTATCATCATACCACCATCATGTTTTTCTGGGAAGCTAAAGCCATACATGTACAAATAGAAAAGCATTTTCTGTTTATACATCTATTGTTATTTTATTTTTTTTATTTGACCTTTACTTAATCAGGAAAATCTCTCTGAGTTTTAAAATCTCTTTCACAGGAGAGTCCTGACAATTTAAGTTATATACTTACCCCAGGTGCAGGTTGTAAGTACCCAAACAAGGATGGATATTAAAGTCATGTTTCAGATCCACAATCTAGGTCTAGAAAATCACTCGGTCATAAACTCACAAACTCACAGGTCTATAAACACTTTCAGTGCACTGAAGCATAAAGTTTGAATGCAAATGTTTTAAAAATGTAAATGTTCTTTCCTCAGATAAGAAGATCTTTATACAAGAATATGTCTCATAATCTGGCCAAACTAACAAACTACTAACTAACTTACTAACTCTTTTCTTTACATGATTACCCCAACAACTAACCCCCCCCAACATGCTTTACAGTAGTTTTGTTATCAGTAAGCATGGCCATCACTGTATTGCCATGTAATATTTTTCTGTTGTTTTATGTTCATAAAATACAGTTTGCTGTTGTGCTCATATACTGCACCTTTATAAAAAACATATGTTGCTCTAGCAAGGCACCATAATATAAATAATAATAATAATTCATATTAGAAATTTTCACAGCAACAAACTCCTGAATCCTCAGGATTATGTTTTCCATCCTCAGTGCCACTAAATCTTTCAGAAACACCTGAATTCTGTTTGATGTGTAATAGATCAGGATTTTAGGAACTTCTCCAGAATTTGAATCGATGATGGTACCAGGACATACATTAGGCTATTCTTGTGTGCTTCTATATCCCCGCAATTAACAGCTGGTGTATGTTTACATTTAATAGTTACAGTTTGACCAGGCTCTACTGTCTGATCTCCAGACTGAGTCACAACCTGACCCACAGAACCTGTGAAGAGAAAATGATAATCCAGCTCCAAACTTGTTCTCTAACTAAGATTTGCAGTATATGTTTTGTCAGCTTTAATAAAATATATGTAAAATTCTGGAAAGATCTGTTTAAAAATAACTTTATTTACCCTAAATAAAGCAAATTGCCCAAATGACGATAAAAATCATAGTTATGATTCTTGGTGATGTTGTCATTTAAACTAGTTTTACTTTCAAAAGTGTCTCAAAGCTCCGACTATAAAGACTAACACTGTCAGGTCAATGAAGCATGAACAGCCAATGCAAAGCACCTTTAGCATGAAACTATTCTTCCTCAATTAAAAAAGGTGACAAAAGGTATTTGTGTAAATTAATGAAAATAAAATACTATAATGCTTTATATTGCAGCCTGCAATACCACATAGTGAAACAAAATTTACAGCGTATCTATTTGTAACAATAGTGTAGCCTACCTATACACATGCTTATATGGAACAATATGCAACATTTAGGGTATAAAGTGGTAGGAATATGGAATATTAAAAATTATTTATACTGCATTTTATAACTACAGGCTACCTATTGTAATATTACGTGGTATGTATGAGTTACAACAATCTCTGGATAGCTAATATTGTAAAATTATGTATTGAGTTTCTGTTATGATTTTATTTTGATTTTTTCTTATTCACCTCTAACCTGATAAATGTGTATTGCACATGGACAGCCTCAGTTAGTCATGTCAGCATAAAATATAAACATAAAATGATACAACACATTCTTTTAGTATACATAATGTATAATAAAAATGTTTTACATGGCAAATGTGCAGCAGATTTAATTTAGTTAGCCATGTTTCAAGGCAATCATTGTTCTATCATACTGTGCAAATATTTCATAATAACCACATTTAAGATGGTAAATTTGCACAGTAACTTATGGGGTTAGTGTGATGTAATTTTAAAGTGATGCTTTCTTTGTTACCTCCTTGATCTATATAATGTATTCAGGATTTAATTGGTCTCGCAGTTTGGTAGATGTCTAAATATTTGACAGAATTTAAATACAAGCTTAGACTCAAATAAACATATGAAGTTTTTATGTCTGTTTATTCCCCTCTACACTTTCCGAAAGATCCACCTGCAGTGAAGTGTGGTATAGGTTTTTGTATGACACTATTTCACCGTGTGAACACCCAGTCTTTGATCTTAACATCAACATTCTTGTCATGTTTACTCTGACAGTAATAAACTCCTGAATCTTCAGGCTGAACTTTACTGATGGTCAGATTAAAATCAATGTGTTTTCCATCTTCACTGCCACTGAATCTTTCAGAAACACCTGAAGCTCTGTTTGATGTGTAATAGATCAGGAGTTTAGGAGCTTCTCCAGGAATCTGATGGAACCAGGACATACAATACTGAGTGGTATTTATTTTATAACAGTCCATTGCTGGTGTATGTTTACACTGAATAGTAACAGTTTCACCAGACTGTACTATTTGATCTGCAGACTGAGTCAAAATCTGCCCAACAGTAACTGAAAGACAGAAAATACAAAATCATTAATTTTATTTTGATGTGTACATCTGAAGCTGTAATTAAATTAAGCTCGCCAAAATGTTTAGTTATCAAATAAAAGTCCCTGTCCATCTTATCATCATACCACCATCATGTTCTTCTGGGAAGCTAAAGCCATACATGTACAGATATAAAAGCATTTTTATGTTTATACATCTAGTTTATATTCTTACCCCAGGTGCATGTTGTAAGTACACAAACAACGATGGATATTAAAGTCATGTTTCAGATCCACAGTCGAGGTCTAGAAAATCACTCGGTCATAAACTCACAGGTCTATAAACACTTTCAGTGCACTGAAGCATAAAGTTTCAGTACAAAATGTCTTTAAAATGCAAATGTTCTTTCCTCAAATTAGCAGATCTTTACAGGAATATGTCAGGAACTAACAAAAAAAATCTTTCTACAGATCTAAAGAACTAAAACAAAAACTAAACCCCCTAACATACAATAGTTTTGTTATCAGTAATCATGGCCATCACTGTATTGTCATGCTGTGTATACTTTCCTGTCAGGGAATAGAGATTCTTGTTCTTGAATTTGACCAAAGAGAAAATAACCGTGTATTTTGTGAATGTGAGCGTCTCTTTTATCATAAACGGTTTTGACGCGTGTGCAGCAGGCACTTATTTTGACAAAACATGTGATGCACATGGTTCACATGACACCACAAACACATATGTTGAAAACACGAGCAACTCACATGACACTCTGAACACTTATTTTGAATTTGCGCCCCTCGGAAGAGCAGATAAGAGCCGCCACTGATCTCCAGACTGAGTCACAACCTAACCCACAGAACCTATAAAAAGAAGATAAATTGACATTCAGTTCCAACTACATAACTTAGATTTACATTTTTTGTCAGCCTAAATAAATATTATCATGTATAAATCTAGAAAGATATGTCTGATTGGATGTTGAAAAAGGAAATTTATTTACCTTGAGTGTACGCCACAAATTATGAGGTTTGTTGTCACATAGGATAGTTTGACGTTTTAAAGTGCCTCTAAACTTAAGGGTGTCAGAACATTGAAGCATGCACAGACAATGCAAAGCATCTGTAGCATGAAAAAATCTTATACTTTAACCAAGTTTTTTTACTTCATGCAGCATTTTTTACAGTGTCGAATATAAAGAAGCGTGAAGTGGCAGCAACATGGTCAACATTTTGCACTTAATGACTGCAGTGGTATTTATATTTTATAAATAACCATCTTTTATGGCCCTCATGGATCTGCAAATAAAAATGAGGTCATTGTTAGTGCAGAAGGTTTTTGTATGGTCACTGAATGAGTTTGTATGACAGTCGAGGAATTTTAAATCTCTAGTTATTCCTGAAGCTAATGCTTATCTAATGCAATTAAAGATTTTAAACAATCCATTTTTTGTGACATCAAACTAAATGATTGTCATGAATATAAACGGTCATATTTTACTTTCAAAATTGTATGGCTACTTATGGTCATAATAATTGTTTAAAAGACACTTTCATCCAAAGTACCTTTTGGTCATTTGAGAATAATGTTTAAAAGCACCTTTTTTGAATGCCTACAATCTAAGTGTATATTGTTAAAAAAATCATAAGTCTGCCTGATTGAAAATATAGATTAAACGTATATATAAACATAAATAGAATATACAATCATAATATATTTTCGATTTATGTGTGTACCTTCAGATAAAAACGGTTTATTTACACTCAGACCTGCTTGATTAACTGTTCTTTTTTCTGAGCCTTGCCTTTCTTTTCAACTGTCCTCCAGAGATAAGTTATAGCAAGGTGTGTTGGCTGTGTAGGGTCATATTCATAATATAAAAATCATTTATCTTAAAAAAAATGTACACTTTGTGTTTATTATAATTTTTTTGTATAGAGTATTGAATGGCTTTGATTGAGAATAAAAAAAAGTTACCTTGTTAAAATCTATTCAGTAAATTATGTTTATGTGTGTTAACAGTATATGTGACTGTGTATGTCCAAAACAATTACTTTAATATCTCTTTTATGTAAACATCATAATGTAAACCCAGTCGTAATTTAATACATGTAGGCTAGCCTACTGGGGTCTCTGGTCTTTCTGTCTATTCATTAAGAGGTCCTTGGCCTGATAAAGGTCGAAGACATCTAAACAGTTTATTGTTTAGTTTTTGTGATTTACTGTTTTCTACATAAAAGCATTGTAGCAGATAGGCTAATGTAAAGAACATTCTGGTAAAATATAACCTTAATAAGGTCATGCCAAAATTGGAATCAGTGAGTGAAATCAATCAAACGTTGATGCTCCTAATCTCATTATTAGATTATAAGACTTCAACCTGGATTTCACAGACAGGAACACATAATCAAATGTGTGTTTTACATGAGGAAGACGGACAAGGTTTTGTTTTTGAGTAGTATGTTCCGTAGTTTCAAAACACTGGAAAAGTTGGGCTCGTCCGGGATTTGAACCCGGGACCTCTCGCACCCAAAGCGAGAATCATACCCCTAGACCAACGAGCCGATACATTACACACCTTAACATTGACCTTTGTAGCTCTTGTCAATTTGGTTTTGGAATGTGTCATTAGTACGCTACCTAGTGGCGTGACAGATTTTCATAATATTAGTTTTAAACGAATGAAATTCGCAGATAAATAAATAGTTTCAGTGAACTGTATTGATTACTGCAAGTGTGTACATCACGTTGGTTTGAGCAAAGAGAACATTTTGTGGAAATACAACCTTGATGTTTTTTATATTGGCTGAGTCGGTTGATTCTGAGAGGTTGGTTTGGTTCCTGTACACGTGGACAAATATTTGCATTTTGCATCCATTGCTATATTCCAGTCACAGCCTGTCAATTATGGGAAATAATTGCTGAAAAGAAATCAGTGTTTATTAACATGACTTACTGTTGGTGTTTATATAATTACGTTCTTCTGTGATCTATTGATTAACTTTAATGTTTTACGACAACAACAAAAAACTCACATCTACAGGATAATGACACCAGATGGCGCTATTGGACACTAAACAACACCAAAGCTGCAAACTAGCGGTCCAAGTATCCCACATTCAACAACTTTTCGGATGCAGTACTTCCATGCAACGTGGCATTTCATACACTGTTGTAAGGATTCTTTACAAGGCTCGTTGGTCTAGGGGTATGATTCTCGCCAGAGATGCTCACAAGTCTCTGAGCTCGAGTCCGAGTCAAGTCTGAAGTCTTTGAGCTCGAGTCCAAGTCAAGTCTGAAGTCTTTGAGCTTGAATCCAAGTCAAGTCTGAAGTCTCTGGGCTCGAGTCCAAGTCAAGTCTCAAGTCTCGTTGTAACAAGTAAAACTCTAATAACAAATAAAGAAATTATAAACATTTATAAAAAAGAACAAAGTTGCACATTAAGTAAGGTCTTAAATTAGCATTAGGTACAGAAATTAAATTAAATGGATAATAACACTGTCTTTATTGTACAAATGAAATATTATTATTATTATTTTTGAGCAATAGAAGGGATTTTCTGTTTGTCTTGGGTTGTTTGATTAACATAAATGACACAGACTTAAGTAGGTTAATTGAGGTTACTGTCTCTTTATTAAGAACAAATAAGCCCAGACTGGTTTCTGACTGATTTCTTAAGACATAAACAAAAATGTTTTTATTAGAAAAATAATACGGTGAGATCATTTTGTGTGTATGTGCCCTGTCAAGAAAAGAAAGATTTTATGTTGGCTTAACTTTTGAAACACTTCTCTCTGTATGTGCACTACTGAGGGCACTTAAACGCGTGCTCAAACACAGGCAGAGTGCGAATTCCAAACAGTGCTTCAGGAAGAAGATGCAGCAGTCGCTTCACATAAAAACTTTACGTTGTTTTTCATTGCTCTATTCAGACAATGTATGTTAATGGACTACACTACAGTATGACACAAAGTAGCGCAACTCTGGACCTGACTGGAGCTGGACCGGACACATTTAAACGCATGTGCGTACAGAAATCTGCTCACTTGAGCGCCTTTTGCGGTTAAATTGTTTAACCATTTAAACAATTGCAAGCCTTAGAAACACGTGAATGATAAACTTACCCTATTTAAATTGCATATTAATCCGCGATTCGCATGCGAGCCGAACCGTGGATCTGTCACAGCACTACCCAAAGCTTCAGATGAATGGCACAGCAGCAGCCGGTGCAGTCGACATGCGGCTGCGCGCGCGGAGCAGATACGTCACGTGTTACGTCGTGGGCAAGTTGTAGGTAACGAGCAAGCTCATCAGACGTTTCCTAAAAATAAACATTGTTCACGAGTCGCGCGGCTCGAGTCCGAGTCGAGTCTGAAGTCTTTGAGGGTCGAGTCTCAAGTCGAGTCTGAAGTCACTGTGTGTGCGACTTAAGTCTCAAACTCGAGTCCCCATCTCTGATTCTCGCTTAGGGTGCGAGAGGTCCCGGGTTCAAATCCCGGACGAGCCCAATTTTACCTGTTGCACAGATAACCACACGGCCAAAACCAACCTACTCTACAAATGAATGTACAAGTAGCCTATATTTTGCGAACAAAGTAGCTTATAATGATTTACTTAATATTACCTGTATATAATAAGTACTTCTAAATTACAGTATGCTACTAAAGTGATGATAGTAAAAAATCATTCACCATAATTTCAATTTAAGTGTTTAGTCTGATGTGCCTCTACAAAAAAAAAATCATCTATAAGCAGGTAGCTGGTTCAAGGTGGCAGTAGCTAGTTTAAGATGGTCCTCCCTGCCTGGCAAAGCTGGTCTTCAAGCCAGCTAAGTCCAGCTTGGCCATCTTAAAAGGTGACTAAAACACATCTGTAATTTCATACTGTAATATATACTCTTTGTAAAAAGACATTTGTGACATAAAAATGAAAACACAATGTAAGCTAAAAATATGCACACTGGTACAAGTCGAGAGGGAATATGCATAATCTGCCATTTATGCATAACATCTTCATTTTGTTTTTGGAGCTCACCACATTTATATAGTAATAGATGATGTTTAATACAGTGTTAGATTCACTACCTCTCCTCAGGCTTCACATACTTAGAGAGCTGTTTTCTGTACTTTTAATAAACACCGTTGCACATGAGCCAAAACATGCACGTGAAAAGCTCAACGTTATCCCACAGTAGTTGACGTAAAGCAAGACTAACCGAAGTCTCGTCTCCACAGTAGGGAGAGAGAGGCAAGTTGATATTCTTCACATGTTTGACATTTCATAATGAAGATTTGAAATGAAGCACAGAACAAATCTGACTCTGCCCATGTGTACTCCATGTGTAACATACTTTGTGTCCAGGTGTCCTTGTCAAATTCATGCATGCGGGAATTGTGACAAAATTTTATTTGATAATCAAAAGATAAACTAAACCATAATGTGATAAAATCAACCATGTTGAGGCTTCCATTGACCACATCTTAGAATCCCTGACACTACATACACTGAGTGTCATAGTGTTCATAAAAATAAAGAAGATTGAATAGACAAAATTGGTGAATTAACATTTTTAAGGGATAGTTCATGGCAGGTATAAACACAGCATTGACTAGACTGACTGCGTTCAGCTCCAGTGGCCGTGTAGGTCATATGCACTGTAGACGTGTGTGGAGTGAACTTCAGCACACAGGAACCCCGGCTAAAGGAAACTGTGTGTTCGTTATAATTCTGTAAATTATATATTTTGAAAAGGATTTAATTATATTCTTTTAATATAGTCATTTTAATATAGGGGAAAACACAAACATATTTGTTCCCTTTTAGTAGTTTTTGAATAAGTTTCATTGAATAATATTAAAATACGTTAGGGCTGCACGATTATGGCAAAAATCATAATTGTTTAGGCGACTTTATTTGCACTAAATTGGAAATGACATATTTGAAAAATACAATGAATTTTCAAAGCTGCAGGTTACAGTATTGCAGACTTATGAGGATTTAATTATATTATTTTAATATAGTCAGTCGGGAACTAAAGTGGGCCAGTCTAAGGCATGAAACTCCAGGGCTAAAAATAAGTCCCACTCCGGCCCTGGCCACACTTAAAATTAACTCTAGACCTTTAAAATCCATCATTCATGGGGAAATTATTTAACAAATAGACAATACCTGTCCGTAAAACAGTTCTAAAGTCAACTGTACCATGACTTTTGAAAGAGGGAGCTACATATTAAACAGCTGTAATTCCTAAATCCTTCAGACAATTTGGATGTGAATACTGTAATAAGTAAAGCTGAGACTGTGCACTTTAAGCCAATATTCATAATATGACTGTAACTGGAATACATTTTCGTAAACAGCTAAAATAACACAAAATATGCCTCTGTCCAAATATTTATGGACCATGTTCACTGTTCATTATAATTCTGTAACATTTGCAATCAAAGGGGGTTTTTGTATGACGCTTCTACACTGTGTGAACACCCATGTGTTGTTTCCCTTGCTATGTCGACTCTGACAGTAATAAACTCCTGAATCTTCAGGCTGAACTTTACTGATGGTCAGAGTAAAATCAATGTGATTTCCATCCTCACTGCCACTGAATCTTTCAGAAACACCTGAAGCTCTGTCTGATGTGAGATAGATCAGGAGTTTAGGAACTTCTCCAGGAATCTGATGGTACCAGGACATACAATACTGAGTGGAACCTGTTTCCTTAATACAGTTTATTGATGGTGTATGTTTACACTGAATAGTGACAGATTGACCAGGCTGCACTGTTTGATCTTCAGATTGAGTCAAAATCTGTCCAACAGTACTGAAAGACAGACACAAAAATACTAAATCATTCATTTCCTACTATTGGGCACGTTAAAAGCTGTCACAGTTCCAAATAAAGTCGTTTTTAAGGTAAAATGTTACAGTTTTATCTTTATACTGAAGTGCTCAGATCAGAGGTGTGCACATACAGTATAAACACATATGTTTATAAATGAAATATTAATGACACATAAGTCTACCGTTAGTACCATTAATTGTAATATACTTACCCCAGATGCAGGTTGTGAGTATCCAAGCAACAATGGATGTTAAAGTCATGTTTGCTTATGGATAAAATCTGTTAATCATAATTTCTCAAAACTCACAGATCTATAAACACTTTCATGACACCGAAGCATTAATTTGCAATGCAAAGTGCCTGCACAATGTAAATGTTCTTCCTGAAAACAAGAAAATCATTTTTAAGACTTAATGGGGTGGTTTCTCAGACAGGGATTAGCTTAAACCAGTATAGGCCTCAGTTTAATTAGGAAATATAACTAGTTTTAACAAACATGCCTTACTAAAAACATTACTTGTGTGCATTTTGAGGTATTTTAGGACATGTCAGTTCAGGTTGTTTTCAGTTTGGACAGCTCTTACATTTATTTTATTCTAGGTCTAGTCTAATCCCTGTCCGGGAAACCGCCCCAATATTGCTTAATAAACTTAAGTTTACTACGTTTAGGGGTAAAATCTCATTTGTTCATCCATTCTAATTTAGCAAAATATGTTTTTGCTGTTTACAAACAACACATTCTATCGAGTACACGTAAGCTTTAATCACATCACAAGAATACAACTATTGTTATGTCAAAATCACGAGAAATTAAGTTGTGAATCGTGATCACGAGAACAAAGGGCACTGATGTATTTTAAGATATGTCAGGGATAGTTGTTTGCAATTTGGACAGCTCTTACATTTATTTAAGTCTAAGACTAGTCTAATCTCTGTCCAGGAAACTGCCCTTACGGCAGGGTTCCCAGAGAAGGTTTGGATTAATCCAGGACTAGGCCTTAGTTTTGTTAGGACATTTAGGTCGTTTTAACAAGCCAACCTTACAAAAACCTTACAGGTGTGCATCTTGAGACAAAACAACAGCACTGATCTTAAGACACGTCAATGCAAGATGTTTTTAAATTAAGGCAGCTCAAACATTCATTTTAGTCTTGGATTAGGACAAGCCCTGTCCTAGAAACCACCTCTTAAAGCACCAGAATTTGAAGTGGGTCAAAGCTGTACTTGTGCAGTTTTGTCAAGGGAGGTTTTAGTATGATGCTTTTAAACTCGACTATGTTCACCCAGTCTGCTATGTTACATATTATATACAGTGGTGTAGTGCAGGGTATACGCAGGTATACGGAGTATACCCACCTCTTTATTTGATGGAAGGGGGTATGCCACTTCTACTGGGGGCATACATTAAGAGTATACCAACTTCTACTGGGGCATAAATTAAGAGTATACCCACTTCTCCAGACACCACTACACCACTGATTATATACAATAGTAAACTCTTGGACAGTGGTGGTCGGTGACTTCTTTTTTCGTGGGCGCACGATGCAAAGTTGTCAAAAAATGTGTTCGGTACGTCGAGTGAACCTATGGGCATCATGTGTCTTGTCAAAATAAGTGCCTGCTGCAGACGCATCTAAAAGGTTTATGATAAAAGAGACGCTCGTGTTTGCCAGATACTCGCATAATCTCAATCTCCAAATGATGAAAGAAATCATAGTTGTAACTTTAAAGTTTGTTGTCATATCAAACAGTCAATGTAAAGTGTCTTTTAACATATTCATAACAAATTTTACTTAATTAAACAGATCATTAAATAAGTGTCTGAGACCATAAAGTACACTTATATTTAAGATATGTATTATACAACAATACTGCATATCAAACAGTACCATTTGAGATTATGAAGAAGTGCAGTTACTAAGAAATCTGACCAAAAAGGTTCATATATCATACTTCACTATAAAAAAAAACATTTTATTTGACATTATTTTATTTAAAATGTTACAACTTTAAAATGAGCTAATGTGTCAATTCGGTCTATTCACATGCCAGTAATTAGGGGTGGATTTTGGTCTCATAAAGAAATGCAATAGGCCTATATCACAAAATAGTATCTTTATTACAAATATGATATCTATTGAAAATACCAACATGCATGCTAAAGGTGATAAATGCAAATGGTGTAGTCATAGTGTTACCGTGTTAGTGTGCAGGAGGTTTTTGTACAGCGGCTGAATGGGTTTGTATCACTGTGGTACACTTTTGGTGGAGGAACAAGACTCTCAGTCGGAAGTAAGTAAATCTCTCTTTATTATTAACATAAGATAATAAAATAACAGAACAAGAAAACAACAATAATGAAAAGAACATACTCTACACTAAAAAAAAAAACATTTTGCTGTACTGTAAAACAAAATGCAGCATGAAGTTAAAATAACTTAGTTGTGCAGGTCAATTTTACTCCTTTTAAGTTTTTACCTGTGAATAGTTGACATAACTAATAAAACTATAGTTGAAGTTTTTTTATTTCATTTTTTAAGTTAAAGTAGCATAGAAATGTATGTTGATTTGACAAAAACGTGGCCTTTTTTAGAGTGTGTATTAAATTGTTTTTTAATCGACTATTAATTTGAGTTGTTGTATATTAAGTTATTATAACTTATAAAATATGGTTGAAATATGTCAACATAATTTAATTTATAAGTTGTAGCAACTAATCTCTTGTAAAGATAAATAATAGTAAGTTGAAATGAGTTGTAAATCTGAGTTGATTAAATAAAAACATGAGGGCAGCAAAAAAAAAAAATTACAGTGTAGTATTTTATTTTCATTGTTGCGTAGTGTACTTAAAATTTGAGTATATAATACAAAAATTTCTACTTGTATGACTTTTGATAATTTCTACTCTAACTGGTTTATAGTTTGTTAAATAGTGATTTAATATGATTGTTTATTTTTGTAATGAACTACATGAGATGCACGAAAAGAAAATAACTTATAAAAATTTAATTACTTGCAAATAGTTCAAGCTAAAAAATATTTTAAAAATAAAAATACAGTGTAAATATACACATATACACGTTTTGTTATATAGAATAAAATATACATTAAATGAGTATACATTCATGGAACAGAAAGTTTCACACTATGATCACACTACGATAATATATTATTATCATAATAATTTACTAAACTGCAGCTATCGTTATATTAACATATAGTAATGCTGTTAATCAAGCTTAATAAATGTACAAACGTAATAAATGCATTATGTCAACGAACACAAATTTATTTATTTTAAAGCCAATGTGTATTAAAAAACTTTGTGAACATTGCATTCAGATCTGCTTGATTAATTAAGCTGAAATCAAAGGAAGTGAAACACAGAATGTGTGATGAAGCCGTTTATGACTTTAAGAGAACAGAAACTTTATAGTTTCCATCTCTCTGTCTGTCTCTCTCTCTCTCTCTCTCTCTCTCTCTCTCTAGGTAATCGTCCTCCTACTCTAACAGTCCTGCCTCCATCCAAAGATGAGTTGAAACAGGGTAAAGCTACAGTCATGTGTGTTGGCAGTAAGGGTTATCCCTCTGACTGGAAGCTGAACTGGAAGGTTGATTGTAGCAGCAGGAGCTCTGGTGTGAATCTGAATCCCAGTGTTCTGCAGAAAGATGGACTGTACAGCTGGAGCAGCAGTCTGAGTCTCACTGCGAGTGAATGGAGATCAGCATATACCATCAGCTGTGAGGCCACTAAGAGCTCACAGAATCCAGTGACCAAGACCATTAACATACAACAATGTGATATAGAATGAGATAGAATGAGACGCACGCAAACTCACTCACTCTCTCGCTCTCTCACACACACACACACACACAAATTTATAAACATTTATACCTATGCCCACAGACACAGAGATCAAATGTGACAAAATTAGATGCTGCTTTGCTCTTTCATTTATGAATGAAATGTGTATCTTTCTTATTGCGTCTATTTTAGTAGATTTGACATTTACAGTTTAATCTATTTGTATTAAAGTGTCCATTTAAAAAATAAAAGCTTTGTGAATCATTAACTATGCCTGTTTTATATTTTGTTTATTGCTCTTACCTGTTATTGCTTTTTTACATATAAACTGTTCCGTTGTGCACATACACTGTAAAATTTGTTGTTGCACTAAAATTTTTACACTTAATTAACATAAATCAACTTTCTAAACTAGTGAGGAGTTGCTATAAATTAAAAAATCTTCCAAATCACGATATTACATTTCCTTTGGTGTTTAAGATTTAGCTTATCATTTTATTCTGTTTTTTAATACTGCATACAAATTTCCTGTTTCTGATTGTATTAAAATAAAGAGACTGAGAAATTATTAAATATGATCATTATACCTTTTGCTAAAACAAAAAGTTCAATGGTGACAAATAGCAGTACAAGACATTTGCACAACTGTTCCCTCTTACAGTTTTTTCGATTGCTAAACAATGGGCACAACTGGAGTCACATGTGCAAAACTCTAACTACAGTCTGCACAGCAGCAGTTCATGTAGACCAAACTCTAGTTAGTTTTTCATTGCTTGAACACAGTTTTCTACACACTTATCCCATGACTTTAACCACAACCTGTCCTGCACAACACTGTGGATTTACAGCACTTTGTTCAAATGCTAACACACTGCTGTCAAAACTGTGAACCACACATTCAAAACAGAATTGATTGCAGCCTTGTGCCTTTTAAACACTGCTGATTGCAATTTCAGCTGAAAGGCTAAGCAGGAATCTTGTTTTAGACTTGTTAGTGAATAACAGTAGTTTCTACCTTTTTTCATTACTGTAATTCTGTAAATTACTACATACAAATGTTATTGTATATAGCAATTTAGTTGAATAACACATAAGAATGACCATTTGAGATTATCCAATTATATATTTACTTAAAAAAGCTATTTATACTCTGTAAATAAAATTACTAAGAACACAAGAATGTTTTTCTTTTAAATTAAAATGTTCACTTAAAAAAATTTAGGTTTTACCAAGGTGATCCAATTTGGGGGGGGGGTATATTTTTAATATACATATATAGCCCTAAATGCCCCCCCCCCTGGTTACAGTCTTTTGTTTAATATTTAAAATTATGTAACAATAATTATAATTATGTAACATTTGCTGTGGTATTGCAGTGCAGTCTATTCAAATGGGGTTTTTGTATTATGCTCTAACACTGTGTAAACACCCAGTCATAGTTTGTACTGCCTTTGTTTCTAATATGTGCACTCTGACAGTAATAAACTCCTGAATCTTCAGGCTGAACTTTACTGATGGTCAGAGTAAAATCAATGTGTTGTCCATCCTCACTGCCACTGAATCTATCAGAAACACCTGAAGCTCTGTCTGATGTGGAAGAGATCAGGAGTTTAGGAACTTCTCCAGGAATCTGATGAAACCATGACATACAATACTGAGTGGTATTTGTTTTAACACAATATACTGCTGGTTTATGATTACACTGAATAGTGACAGTTTCACCAGGCTGCACTGTTTGAGCTTCAGACTGAGTCAAAATCTGCCCCATAGTAACTGAAAGACAGAACAGAAAATACAAAATCATTCATATCATTGTGAACATTTAAAGCTGTCACAAAATCTGAAAAGTTCTGAGATATGTTACTATTAGATCTGCTAAAATCTATATAAAAGTATTTTTATGTTTTAACATGAAATGTGTATATTGTTATAAACTTACCCCAGGTGCAGGCTGTTAGTATCCAAACAACAATTGATATTAAAGTCATGTTTTGTTTTAGATAAAATCTGTCAGTCATAAAATCTTAAACACGGGTATATAAACACTTTCAGGCCACTGAAGCATAAAGATCGAATGCAAAGTGTTTTTTTTTTAATGTAAATGTTCTTCCTCAAAACATCAGCAGACTATTTTACATACATGTGACACTTTAACTAATCTGGCAGAACCCAGAACTAACAACCACATGTTGATAGTTGCGCTTCATTTTAAGGTGTCCTTGTTACGGTGTAAGTTTAAATACGGAGTTAAAACCACAACATGTAGGCCTACTTACAGAAGATTGTTATGAAGCAAATCCATAATTGCTGATTACATTTTTTTTTAAGATCCTGTTGGGGTTGTCAATCTTGTGGGTCTGATGTCTCTATTCCATATAAAAAATGTTCTTCATGTGTGTTCATATATGAACATCACAGAAATAAACACGTGTAATTTCTAAATGAATATGAACCACACCAAAAATGTTTTGAGGAGTTTTGTTGTTCTCCTGTTAAACTGTCCTGCTTGCTTCAGAATGCTGTTTAGATTTAAAAGTTGTGCTCGTCCGCGATTTGAACCTGGGACCAGCTCGCACCCTAGACGAACGAGCCAACGCAGTTCACTCCATAACTCTGACCTTTCACATTAATTCACTGTATTTTCAGTCATAGTACGCCACCTGTTGACAAAATTTCACATAAGGCCACGAAAACGAAAGCAATTCGCTGATGAATATGAAGAGATGTGAAAAAGTATAGAATCTGCAGAATCTCGGTAGGCTTAATGCGTACACTATTTTGGTAAACGTAATCCAATCGACTTTAACGGGATTCAGGGGCATCACCAATTTTTTAAGGGGCACAACGTGCACAGCTCACAGAAATTTGTGCATGCAAAATATATTATAGAGCTTTCAGTCTTTTCCATGGCACCTACATTTCTAACAATCTGAGCGCCCCTGCCTTCATCCAAAAACCTCCAAAATAAAGTGTTGACTAACTTTTATATCAAATATTATTCATTCGGAAAAATGACATATTGGCATCATATTTACATCTGAAACGGCATGTTTTGTTTATAGTTTTTTTTAATGACTAATGAGGTTTTGTCATTAATGCATTTTGCACCAGAAATTAATGTTATTTTAAATCCATAAAGTATATAAACAACGAAAATTGCATAAGCTATAGCCATATGATGATTTATTGTTCAATAATGATTTGGAAAAAAAATATGTTTAGATAAAATTATTAGAGGAACGGATTTTTGCATTAAATTTTACCTCATATGTGAACGTGTCGAGACGGTCACATTTTAAACCATGCAGTTTCTACACAGAGGAGGTTAACTGCACATTACCCTACTGGGGTTTGGAAATGTTGTGACCGTTTCTTACACGTTTTAATTCCTCCGATAGCCAAATGCAGCAGCAACAGTAGGTAATGACGTCAGCGACTGCGCTGTCTGCAGCGCCTGCCGGCAGAATAATGTACACGATCAAAACACTATCAAAACAAAATCTCAGAAAAGTGACAAGGATGCAGCACAGAATTCATAATATTGTGCTTATTAAACAGATTAAAAGAAAGTAACAGATTAATAGACGCTTCTTTGATTTTGAGGTTGCATAAATGCATGCAAAATCAATTTGGCTCAATGGGCATGACGCCTCTGACGGGATTTATATTTAATCCACCACTATAAAACAGCGCATGATAAAGGCCGCGGTATACTTTTTTTCCGCGTCCGCGTCCGGCTCGCGCGCGCACGCGTCCGCGCAGCATTTCGAGTATACTCCCCGCGGCTACACGCGGATGGCCGCGTTCGACACTATACGCAATACAAATGATTTCTTATTCAAATTATTAGTCTAACAGGCTGTCAGGGCAGCACTGATTTGGCAACATTTACAGTACATTAAAACATTAGGAT
Source organism: Paramisgurnus dabryanus (assembly GCF_030506205.2). NCBI lineage: Eukaryota > Metazoa > Chordata > Actinopteri > Cypriniformes > Cobitidae > Paramisgurnus > Paramisgurnus dabryanus. The sequence continues at coordinate 10,174,130 of NC_133355.1, read as the reverse complement.
AGGAGAAGAAAAGTAACTCATCCACCATTGCAAACACAGTTTAGAACAAACAACAAGACAACAAAGGACAGGAATCAAACAAACATGCTCCAGAGCTTTCTGTTCTTGGAAGAAGTAAAAGTTAAAGAAGAAAAACGATAGTGTGTGTGCAAATGCTGTCTATTTCCTTTGTATAATTGTTTATAGTGGAGTGCACTGTCTAAATATTTTCACGCGCATGCGCTGTTGTACGCGGACTGTACGCGCACTGTCCGCGCGGTCTCAAATTTTGGGCTGCACGCGGACGGTCCGCGCGGCCGGCCGCGGACCCTCTTGATGACGAAAATTACGTCATGCGGACGGCGCGCATACGCGGACGGCCCTAGTATACTTTCGGCTTTATAAGTCGGTTTGTTTTCTGTATACGTGGACAGGTTTCGTTTATTTAAATGTTTGCTCCCCTGTATTCAGTAAAAGCCTGACAATTTATGGAAAACGAACTATTTCTGCGCGTAATTATGTACTATTTAGTTAGACCAGGGGTTTTCAAACTTTTTGTGTGTGTGGACCACTATTTGTAATCAAGAATTTTCGCGGACCACCTCATAATACTTAATATAAAATATGTCTACACAAAGTCCTGAATTAATCTGCACATCAAAATAGGCTTACTAGCACTAAAACTATAACTGGTCATCACATCAGTACAACAGGTTTCTTAACCTTATCATAATTATTTATATACATATTCTCAGTGTTGGGAAAGTTCACTTTCTACATGAACTAGTTTAGTTCACAGTTCACAAATTTTAAAATGTACTAGTTCAGTTCATAGTTCATATTTGAAAATGTTAAACTAGGTCACAGTTCCAAAAATGAACTAATTTATAGTTATTTTTTCCCATATTATTATTTTTAAATGATTGCCATTATAGCCGATATAGAACCACCACAGACAGCAATTATTTGATCAGTTTTAACACTGAAGCTAAATGCGTCAGATTTCATCTTCATGTCCAACTTTAAATCCTTATCCAACCAGGGTTTACATTAGCATTGACTGTCTTTTAATTTTTGTATTTGCTTGCACATACCTTGAAAGGCTAGCTGGGTGGGGGTCGCACCCCGGTCGAGAAGCGCTGCGAGGCATTGCGTGTATGACAACTTGCAGGTATTGCACACCACACGTGCACCTTAAATAGCGTGAGCTTAGTCAAAGTCTATTTCAAGATGCGGAATATGCGTAAGCAGCCTATGTTAATCATTAACGATTTAGGACAAATATGATGTTATTTAATGTTAAACTATTTGAGTTGCACGGCAGGAATTCCACCAGCGTCTGTGTTGTTGTGATGACGCATGCAGCGTGACTGGTGAACACCGAGTGGTGGCGGTGTTGCCAGATTGGGTGTTTTTTCCGCTACACATTAAGGCCTGTTTACAGTGTGTTTTAGTCGGGTTTTCGCCTGGAAGAATATACAAATCTGGCACCCTATTGAACGACGTTAAACTGAGAGAGCGTGCCATTCACAGGCACCAGAATGAATGAGTTCACAGTAACGTTTATTTGGCAGCAGTACACTTTCGCCCAAAATATGAACGAGTTTGTATATTAAAATATACATATTCTTATTTTGCCTTTTCACGGACCACCTGCAGTACCCTCACGGACCACTAGTGGTCCGCGGACCACAGTTTGGGAATGGCTGAGTTAGACTATATGTTTTACGATAACCTGTGTGTGTGGAGCGTTTTTATCGAGTGCCATCAAATCACCTCGTCATTCGGTTGATGACACCAGATGGCGCCATTGGACACTAAACAGCACAAAAGCTACAACGATACAAGTAACCGACATTCAACCACTTCTCGGATGCAGTTTTCCATATAACGTGGCAGTTCATACTGTACGTTGCCTTTTCACGAGGCTCGTTGGTCTAGGGGTATGATTCTCGCTTAGGGTGCGAGAGGTCCCGGGTTCAAATCCCGGACGAGCCCAGTTTTACCTGTTGCATACGTAACCACACACAGGCAAGACACTTACAAATCAGTGTTTGAGTTAAATTTTGTAAACAAAGTACAATGATTTTCCTTAAAATTAGGTAGTTATGTAAAATTTAAATATAATAATCTAAACATCTATTTATCAATGCTGTCAGGAAAAGAAGACAACAGAAGACATCTGTAATTTAATACTGTAATATATACTCTTTATAAAAAGACATTTGTGACATAAAAATGAAAACACAATGTAAGCTAAAAATATGCACACTGGTACAAGTCGAGAGGGAATATGCATAATCTGCCATTTATGCATAACATCTTCATTTTGTTTTTGGAGCTCACCACATTTATATAGTAATAGATGATGTTTAATACAGTGTTAGATTCACTACCTCTCCTCAGGCTTCACATACTTAGAGAGCTGTTTTCTGTACTTTTAATAAACACCGTTGCACATGAGCCAAAACATGCACGTGAAAAGCTCAACGTTATCCCACAGTAGTTGACGTAAAGCAAGACTAACCGAAGTCTCGTCTCCACAGTAGGGAAAGAGAGGTGAGTTGATATTCCTCACGTTTGACATTTCATAATGAAGATCCACATAACAGCAAAGGTTAACAAAACTAAGCATCACCCAAACGTACACCTAGAACGAATCCGACTCTGCCCGTGTGTATTCCAGTTAAAACATACTTTGTGTCCATGTGTCCTTGTCAGATTCATGCATGCGGGATTTTTGACTAAACTTTATTTGATAAGCAAAAGATAAACTAAACCATAATGTGATAAAATCCACCATGTTGAGGCTTCCATTGACCACATCTTAAAATCCCTGACACTACATACATGGAGCGTCATAGTGTTCATAAAAAATAAAGCAGATTTGTGTATGAATAGAAAAAAATGGTGAATTAACATTTTTAAGGGATAGTCCATACAAAAAAAATAATACTCTGTTCATTTTTCAACATTTCTTTCATACAATTAAAATACATTTTGGGCTCTATGATCAAATGAATGTTATAGTAACAAAATAGGTGGTATAGTTAATATAAAGCAGATTTTTATTATTTTTGGTTGAACCATCCCTTTAATGCAAGGCACAATGTAAGCCTTGATTGACAGAGCCTAGTAGCTCACATCACCGATATGAGAAACATGCTTAAAGCGTTCATTTAAGTTAAACACGGCGTGGCTTTTACATGATAATAAAAACAAAGGTGCTTATGTGGTACTATAAAGTGTTTCACAATCATAGTGTGCATCATGCACACTCTCGTCCTTCAGGCGTGTGTGGTTCTAGCTCAGCAGTATAACAGTCGGCTGTCAGAGTTAGCATAAAAAACCACAAGAGGTTGACATAGCTTAGTCTTGCTGGGCCAGTGTTGGAAGGGTAACAAGGCGGACGGCGAGAACAGAACAGCGCTGCTGTAGACAAACTACCAAAGTGACCGTATACCAGCTATACCTGCTAAAAATCTTGTCACGGGAGCTAATCTCCTCACGCATTATGTCACTCGGCTCTAGAGGATTACAGACACACCCACGAGACGTGACTTTGCAACTCCTCGCTCTCTTTGTCAGAGCGTGCGATCGTAGGTGTTGGTCCATACAGACGCTTGATCTGTCCTGGCCTGTCACTTTAAAGATTTTAACATGGCTCAAGAACAGCACAGTGATTTGAAAGGCAGTTATTAAGCTTCGGGTTACACTTATACACTATGTAAATTAAAAAAAAGTAAGGAGCTGGAGGATAAAGAATGGCCCTTGAATTGTGAACCAGGTGGGCTACATTACATAAAGAGGGACGGGTTGAAGGGATAGCTTACCCAAAAATAAAAATTCTGTCATCATTTAGTCAACCACTAGTTTTTACAAACCTGTATAAATTCCCTTCTTTAGCTGAGCAATGTTTGTAAAGAAACAATTTTGTAGGCACGTTGCCTTCCATAGTATTTTTTCTAGTATGGAAGTCAATGGTGCTTCAAAACTGCTCGATGAAAAACATTGCTTGAAAATATTTTCCTTTCGGTTCAGTAGAAATTAGGGAATGGAAATTATACAAGTTTGTAATAACTTGAGGGTACGGAGCCACTCGTGAAACTACCGCGTGCCCACGTGAAACTATCGCGTTTAGTTTTGTGTGCCCAACGTGAAACTATCGCGCTGCCCACGTGAAACTATCGCGTACCCACGTGAAACTAACGAGTTTAGTTTTTTTGCTCACGTGAAACTATCGCTTTTAGTTTTGTGTGCTCACGTGAAACTTTCACGTTTAGTTTTGTGTGCGCACGTGAAACTATCGCGTGCGCACGTGAAACTATCGAGTGTAGTTTTGTGTGCTCACGTGAAACTTTCATGTTTAGTTTTGTGTGCGCATGTGACACTATCGCGTGCTCACGTGAAATTATCGCATTTAGTTTTGTGTGCTCACGTGAAACTTTCACATTTAGTTTTGTGTGCGCACGTGAAACTATCGCGTGCACACGTGAAACTATCACGTGCACACGTGAAACTATCGAGTTTAGTTTTGTGTGCTCACGTGAAACTTTCATGTTTAGTTTTGCACAAGAAAAACTAAACTTAAAAAAAATTCTGCACCAAAAGGTTTTCGCATGAGCACGTGAAAGTTTCGCGTGAGCACGTAAAAGTTTCACGTGAGCATGTGAAAGTTTCACGTGAACACTGAAACTAAACTTTTGATTTTTTTTACTCCAATGTCACCTTAGGGGCTCGGTATGAGGGTGATTAAATGATGACAAAATTTTCATTTTTGGGTGAACTATCCCTTTAAGGTGTAATCGAGTTTCAATACAAAAATACTATATGCGAAAATGCCAATTCAGACTCAAACGGGCCATAGACTTAATCCAGCCAACCTGAATCACATAGTGCCTATTGCTTCATTTCCAAAAGATAAAAATGAACTCGTCTTTTAGCCCTGTACCCAAAAATCTCCATTCCTATTTTCTGTTACACAACATTTGCACTACAAACAAAATCTGTGGCATGCTGTTGGTTACCAATGTAAAACAGTTTAAACTTTTGTTCTTCCTTAAAAACAGTGGTACGAGTTGTATTAAGTACATTTTATGTGGTTATAAACAACATGCCACAGATTTTGTCAGCAGAGCTTAAGTTTTAAAACTTTAAGACAACGCTTAACTATCTATTATGCTGGTGAAGCATAGCAATCAAGTATTATTCATCGAAGTGCAAGTTTGCTACCCCTTGCGGCTAATTCCTCCCTGCTGACATAAACAAAATGAACTATGCATGATCGGTTATGTTTTACGGCTGTCATTTAGGCTTGCTTGAGTTAGACCTCAAATAGTCAAACTGTCTGTAATTCAGTTACGCAACTGCAGGATTCGATTATAGGATTTCCTCAGAAAGAGCGTAGATGATTACAAAAAAATTAAGAAAAAGAAGAGAAACGCTGGAGGAAGGCAAGTGGGTAACAGTTGCTATTAGCTCAGGATGAAGCGGATCACCTGTTTTCAGCTCGAGAGTGCAAAATATTCAAGGTAGGAAATAACGTAATACATATCAATCGTCATCAAGTAATTTTTGCAATGCAAGTCTTTGCAGACACATCATATAAAGATAAAACTGTCCTGACTGATCATTAGTTTATGCAGAGCATGAGGAAGGTCTTCTGTCGGGTCCTACATGATGAGCGAAATCTTGGACATCTCCACCTCCTCATCAAAACCACAGGACACAGGGTCGTCCAGGATGCTTCATCGTGTCCCGAAATGTTTCCATGCTTTTCCAGAGCGGAAAAAAAATCTTTTTATATGCATCAGCTTATTGTAAAAAATAACTGGAAATTATAAAACAAAACAAAATCCAGTTTCTCCGATACACTGCTGTATGAGTGTGTAAAAATCAGGAGGAGGGAGGGGGGTCATAAGGCCACCATGGTGCAGGGGTGCTTCAGTTTACATGGTAGGATGCCCCTGTTGAGCTGGTAGAACTCTACCAGGTGGATCAGGTCTGTGAACTTGGTGGAGCCATCATCAAGACTAAAGAAAATCTGCCCGTCCTCTTCGATCTAAAGATGGATAAAGATGGAACATTCACACGATGAAACATAGTAATATTGGAAAAAATTTTAATGTAACTTATTTTATGAAAAATATGACTAGAACCTTATCTTAGTTTTAGAAATGGCACACACTTGTTTATCATATCATATTTCATTAAACAAGACACATACTATTATTTCATAACAGTATTTAGTGTGTATTACTATAAAGACTCACAGGTAAAATCTGAAAGTGTTTAATCTTCTGATGATGGCACAGTGTGAGAACAAATGCTTTCGGGTTGCTCTGGCTGTCCCTCAATAGGAATAACCTACATAGCAAAAAAAAAAAAACGGGTTATTTTCACTGCCATTTTTTTAAAGCAGCATTTAAAGGTGCAATGTGGGACTTTCAGAAGGATCTCTTGACAGAAATGCAATATAATATACATAAATTAAACTGTATTGTTTTTATTACTTTAGAATCAGCCATTTATATCTACTGTACATGCACCGCCGGCCCCCTTACATTAAAGTCGCCATTTTGTGCCGCCATTTTTCTATAATAGTTAACATTGTCTCAGACGATGACATGTTTGTCCTTAGCTTCACTTTGCATTTGGAAAAGCAGAGGTGAAATGTAGACTAAGCCGTTGGTTGCAATTCAAAGTCTAACCACTAGATGCTGCTAAAAGTATCACATTGCACCTTTAAGGTAAATGGTAAATGCTAAAACATGGTAAGTGTCATACCCATCTACTTGGCCCTGCTGCATTATCATCTTGTGAGAGTCCTCCCTCATAATACGGCCATGAAACCACAACTGTGTCCTGTGGATGACTGTAGAGATAAAGTAAAAATATATAAATAATTTGACTGCTATCGTGATACATTATTAAAACTTTTGAATACTAAACCAACTATTTTAATGAAGATTCCAGTTAAAGATGCAATGTTCACCTGAACTTAGTGGTGAGGGATAAAGAGGACTTGGGCTCCCCAGCACATTCTTTCTCGGACCCCGCTTCTACAGAGAGAAATTATTATAAATGAATAAAAGAGATGTACAAAACCCTTACCCACTGCCAGCAATTTACAAAACATGTAAATACTGTATGACAGTACTCACTCTCCAGGTATGTCCCTCCTCTATTGCGGCGCTCTGAGCCTCCACAGGGTTGTCAATCACACGACCCGTTCTGCCTGAGAAATCCATTGCAACCAGCGAATTCTCCGAGACACTCCGCTGTAGTAAAAAACACACACCGGGTGTCAGTCCTTTTCATTGGAAAGAAAGGATTTACACAACTAAAGTAACGATGTAAAGCACAATTTAACTATAACAAAGGTCACCCAAATTCTACATTTATATACAGAAAGACATGCATTATAAAAATTCACAATGTCTCCTATAAATAGCTTATTAGTATTATTAAACCTCTCAGATTAAACCACTACAGCAGTAAATGCCTTTAAAATGAATTCTTATGTAACTTCTATTATTCCTTATAGTGACCTCAGTATTACCATGGTTTCTCCTGTAGTTGTACCATTGGTTCTCAATGCAAGTAGTTATAAATGAATATATACAGGTGTATGCTTTAGGCAAGGGTGTATATAATACAAGGTGTAGGCAGAATATTTATTGTAAACCACCATTAACACCACGGAAACAGCACTGACTGGCATACAAAAACACATTTTAGATGCTAGACTTTTTTTGCATTTGGCGGACACTTTTACCCAAAACACTTTCAATTCTTTCAATGCATTTTGTCAGTATCTGTGTACTCTTGGAATTGATCCCATAATCTTATAATCTCATAAGAAGAGAGCATCTCTTACCATAGGTGTAGAGAAGTTGGAGATGGCTGACTTCCTCTGCTGTGGTGTCTTGTAGTTTTGATATAGCAGAATGCCAAACTGGAAAAAGTGCAAGCGTGAGTTAACAGACGAAAGTATTAGAAGGGGAGGTGGTTTAGATTTGGTGGCGGCCGGTGACTTCTTTTTTCAAGGGGGCTCGATGTAAAATTCGTCACAACATGCATGTATCCCGTCATATGTGTGGTTCGTAATTTCAAAATATGTGTTCTGCGCGTTGAGTGATCCTGGATCACGTCTCTTGTCAAAATAAGTCCCTGCTGCAAACGCGTCTAAAGGTTTTATGATAAAAGAGACGCTCGCGTTTGCCAGATACTCACATAATCTCATGCATAATCAGAGTTTACTGTTAACGGAGTGTCTTGCGTGTATTTTGTTAACGTGTGCGTCCCTTTTATCATAAATGGTTTTGACGCGTGTGCAGCAGAAAACACGTGATGCACATGGACGCAACAAACACATATTTGAATTTGCGCCCCCTGGATGAGCAGTTATGAGCCGCCACTGTTCAGATTTGTGAAGTTTGTCGACTTGTAACTATATTATGCGAAATTATTTGGCTATGTAAACGATTTGCACCCAATTTTTAATTTAAAACATGACTCCTTTACTTAAAATGTGTCTTATCTAGACTATAGATCTGATTTGGTGTGAGTTAGTTTGTGGATATTGTTTAGTTAAAAAATCTGGTTATGCCTGTTTTTCATGTCAAACATTGAGAGCTGCTATATAGGGAATAAACCTGATATGTGTGTGTGTGTGTGTGTGTGTGTGTGTGTGTGTGTGTGTGTGTGTGTGTGTGTGTGTGTGTGTGTGTGTGTGTGTGTGTGTGTGTGTGTTTGTACCTTTAACAGTCTGAATGCTGTCATCCAGCACGTACGGCTCTGTTCGTCCTCGGCGCACAGCATCTTTAGCTCCTTTAGTTCTGTCCTGCCCTTACTGGGCTGTCAATCAAGCAAGATATCTACTGTCAAATCAAGGCACTCAAGTTAATAAGGACTAGCATGCACTGTACCTGACAAGGCAGTGGTAGGTAGTATATAATGGGGAGAATATATTTTTTGTTGTTTTGGTAATTTGAAGATCAGTCCTGAGAAAGCTGGTTGACATCACTGAAGTCATTCGAGTCCGGTACATTGCGTACCGTATGATATCACGACGCCAGCTCACCTTAATGCAGAACTGGTAGTCTGTGGGCGCATTGTGCATCTTTTTGCCGGTTGTCACAGTGAAAATGTTGCTCTCCTCCAGGTCGGACAGAAGCTGCAGGTGCCTCGGCTCCTAAACAACCCAATTAAAAGTATAGCGAAACATTACAACAACTCAATAGCCTAGAGTTGAGAGTGAAATTGTCTTTTTTTAAGTTAAATTTAGTGGGGTTCAGATATTTTGCAAAAAAATCAATTTTTTTAGCCTAAGTAAGAGTAATCGCACATCTCTTTAAATAAGAAAAAATAACATCTTTTGCTTGACTGACAGCATGAGCTGGAATGAGTATGCAGCAAAAAGCAGCTCGTGTTCTTAAAGGAATCAAGGGAATGTGAACCACAAAAATCTGACCTTTTGTTCAAATGAGGTAATATGGTCAACATGTCACAAATTTGCTAAAATTTGATTAGTGACCTAAAAATTTAATTTAATTTAATTCACATTTATTTAAACACTCAGAAAAAAGGTACAAACGTTGTCACAGTAAATTTTCAAAAGATCCTAATATGTACCATTTTGGCAATATGTACTTCTTACCAATGTGTACCTTTGAGATACAAAAGTATACCTTTTAAAAAGGTACACCCCCAGTGACAACTTTTTGTACCTTTATTCTGAAAAGTGAATAGAGCTTTTTTACAATGCTGCACTACATTAACTCTTTCCCCGCCATTGACGAGATATCTCGTCAATTAAGAGAAAACGCTTCCCCGCCAATGACGAGATTTTCCGTCTTTCCGCAATACCGCTATTATCCACCAGGTGGCGCCCTTCCGCAACTTTTTAAAACCGGAAGTATTGCCCTATGGCAAGCGGCTGCATGTCCGTGTCTGTTTTAAAGATCGCTCTGAATAAGATCTCTATGAAAAGTCCGTCATAAAAATTGAATTATTTCTGCTTTTTGCTAAAAATATGGTGTTTTTGCAAAAACCTACCCATATTCAAAAGCTGATTGCAAAATAACCACTAAAGGTAGGTTTTTTTTTTTTTGAAAGCAGAGGGTCTGTTCTTTCATTTGGTATATTGTATGTTTATATATTTAAAGAAGAACATTTTCTGGAAGGCATTAAACTTTTGTGAAAATCATGAAAAACGCTGGCGCTGGCTGGCAACTTTTTTTAAAAATGCTGGCGGTGAAAGAGTTAAAGCATTACAGAAAAAAAACCACACAGAAAACTAAATTATTATCGGTAAATTATTAATTGATACCCATTATGGTAACACTTTACTTGAAGGGGTGTTCATAAGACTGACATGACACGTTTTATGCACGTTTAAGACAACTGTCATTAAGTGTCATTTGTTCAATTATGTCATTTTTAATGCAAAGTTGACATTGTTTAAGATGTTTTTGTTATGATAACTTGACATAAACCAATACAACATAATTTGTCATAAGTTGTCATAAACTTAAGAAACTACCTTTATGGGTTAACATTACATTAAACTGTCATTTACATGTCATTATTACTCGGCTCTCTGGAATGCTTGATTCTGATTGGTCAGTTGAAACATTTGCAGGTTCGTTCTTTTCAAATAATAACCGCTCCAAAGTATTAACGCATCGCCGGTACTACTTGTACGATTTAAATCGCTCCGCGCCAATAATGATTACTGTTTGGCGCCATCTTGTGACAAACACTGGACAACCACAACATTTTGACATTAATTTTAACATGTACGGAAAAAACAAAACATTTAAACAGTGGATAGAAGAACGAACATGACAAGACACAGAGAGTTTACTGAGACTGAACTTGACAAAATAGAGCATGACAGCTACGAAGCCAACACACAAAAAAATACAGGATGGGCATTAAAACTTCTCAAAGACTGGTTAAAAAGAAAAAAATGGAGACAGACAAGTATGAAGCAGAGGATTTTAATAAGGTAATACGATCATTTTGCATCTGTGCAAAGTTCCACGGAAGGATAAAAATGTTAATTTAAAACAAATATACTAATAAAATGTTTCAAATTCATTTTCATGTCCAGTTTTTTTTCTTATGTGGCAAGTAGCGGTGTAATAAGCGGGATAATGTATAGGGAGCTGGTAGTTATTGGGAAATAAGCCCCTTCAGTGTGATACAAGACCCTCCGCTTCGCGTCGGGTCCTGATCACACTGTCGGGGCTTATTTCCCGATAACTACCGGCTGCCTCTACATTATCCCTTACTTAAGTGTTAATACTCTGTCAAATAGTTTATAACAGTATCATGAATATTTTTCTTGACCTCAATTACACTGAAACAAATTAAAATTGTCATTAAAATGTCAATAAGTGTTAATACTGTGTCAAATCATTTTAAATACGGTAACAAAATGCAACAGACACGTCAAACGATTATTTAACTTTATTTCATATTTAACTTTATGTATGTGAACAATACATAAAAAACTGACAACTAACAGAACTTGTTTTTCCTCACACAGAGGATTCTGAAATTTTCTGACATAGAAGAAAAAACGAAAATATTTAATTAATTTAATTAATTAATTGAGTGTAATTAACTGTTTTTGCAGCAATATGGACCCAACGTTGCATGGCTTAACTTAAATTGTACTGTTTCGTTTAATTTTAGGTGAATCGGTCTCCAAATGCAATTAAAAATAGTTTAATCAATTTTAATTAGTATTATTATTATTGGATATTTCATTTTATTTCTCTAACACCTGGAGGAAACTCCAGGTGAAAAAAACACTTTGAACTGAAGAAAATTCATGATGCTGTTATAAAACTATTTGACAAATGACAATTAATGAAAGATGTCATAAACGTGCATAAAATTTCCCTCATGTTCATGACACGTGTCATGTCATGATTATTAAGGTGTTATGTCAGTTGGTCATTTGGGTAAGGCGATCTGATTGTCTAAAGCCTGCATTGGCGTTTAAAAAGCTGATACATTTTTAAGACAGATCGAAAATTCAGTCCGGCAACGCATGATGTCAGCCATTCAAAGTAAATCAAAAGTATTACTGACACCCCGCGTGAATGTACCGTAGGACATTTAAATGATCTAAGATATTACTTTATTAAAAACATTTTTTATTTTAAGTCAAAAATGTTTTGTTTTAAAATGTTACAAATCCTAATATGTTGTTAATTTTCAGATATAAATTACTGTAGATTCACAGATTTTCTATTTTTTTGTTGCTTATTTGCATAACAGCTGCATAACAGCTGTTTAAAGTTAATGTGAAAACATGATTTTCCCAAAAGACATGGATTAAAATTAAAGCAGTAAGACTGAAAATCATAATATTAAATTATAAAAAGTGCTTGCCTTTGACATTCCTTTGGTTGAGTAGTACAGACCAGAACGGCGCAAGAACATGTAAAGCTTTTTCCAAGACTTGCGTCCCGTCTCTTTCAAATAAAGGAAACCCTGGATCTCTGGACAGCTGCTGGAATTCAAGAAATTCTGCGAAAAGCACAGCACCATTTGATAAATGAGTTCTTCAAACCTGGAGGCCTTACATGCTTCAATAATGCAGTTTCTCTAGGACACAAGCATGCGCACAAAATAAAAAAAGTGTGGGCTTTTTATTTTATTAGCCGATTTTTACTTTGTTTGTTTTTTGGCTTTCCTAAAAATGGCAGTCAAGAGGTGTAACAAGAAATAACACTGGAGAAAGAAGGGAAAGGGACCACAAGCCAGGACTTGAACTCGGATCTCCTGAAGCTCTTTTGCCCATTATGACGGACCTCTTCCCACTACACTATTGGCATGGATAGCTAATACATATTTTATTACTCTCACCTTTAAAAGCTGTGACTGTGGAACCGGGCCATTCGATTCCTGACACCACGCTACCATCTGCTCCGGAAAGAAGTTCTGTGAAAGGAGTGGAAGTTAAACATTATAGACCATCTGCACCAAAAAATGCCAATAACATAACTGCTTAATAAAACAGAACCAGGCTTTAATTTATACATGCATGAGCCCAAAACTTTAACTAATGCCACAGATTACCAAGAAGAACAGGTTAAAAAGACTCAGACTAAGTCATCCCAAATGCTCAAACACACCACGAATACACGCAATCCACATACCATGCTCAAGCACAGGATCAAATACGATTAAGCTTTTGAAAGAAGTACAATTTTTTTCCAAAGACAAACACTCATAAAGCGGGATAAAGTAAAAGCTCAAAGTCTTTATACAGTAAGGTGCTTATTTTAAAGCAATTCAAGTGTACTTGTCAAATGCCTTCAGTTAAAAGGTGTTGAAAACTGGTTCACGGGGAATAAAAGCAAGTTCGTTGCTCAGTGAGGCGGAATGTGTACAAGCTGTTCTTGAATGGCTGGAGATGGATTAGACAAAGAGGTGGTTCTCCCATATTTAAAACAAAAATGTGGGAACTTGTCAGGTTTGGTGATATTTACATATTTGGGGGATTTGCAGGTCATGAATTAAGCCCTCTTAAGCTTGGTTATCGAGGATAATCTGACTTTAATTTTGATGGATTTAAGCTTGAAGCGGTGGTCTGCAGACGGAAGGAAATACATGGGTGGGCTGAAGGCAATGACTGCGGTTGGTGAAACCCATACAAACGCACAGGCTGGAACTCACCAATGGGCTTCTGAAAAACTCGTACTTGGCGTAGTTCTTCCTGAAGAGGAACTTGCTCTCTGGGGACATGCAGGCCTGGACCTGGACCACCCGTTCGTGATCTTCTAGACATCTCTCTACATACAAATAAACAAAGAAAATGTCAAAGGCATAGGAAAGGTGTCACACAATGTCCTAGCCGAGTAGGATTTAACAGCGGCATGCTAGATGCAATCTCCTTTAAATAAACAGACTAGACATGGAGACCAGCTAAGATCGGAAACCTCTATCAATGATTGGAATACATAGAGGAGCATTTAAAGTATAAATTATATAGATATATGCAAGGAAACATTCATTTGGTGCCTATTTTTAAGACATTTGACAAGTTAGGTGTGCAGTTATCAAAAAATAATGCATACCCGTGGAACATTTCTCAACCAATCAGAATACAGCATTTAACAGACCCGTGGTATAAATACATTAATACCAAGGGCCTGTTGAATGCTTTATTCCAATTGGCTGAGAAATGTTCCATGGGTGTTGATTATTGTTCTGTAAATCACACACCTTAAGCCCGATTTATAGTCGTGCGTAAGCTCTACGCCGTAGGTTATCCGTAGCCTGTGCGTAGCTCTGCGTAGCCTGACGTGCACCTAGCAAAATTTTTAACAGCGCGTCAGTTCTAGGCGGACCACAAGCACTGTGATTGGCCCACCAGAACCCCTCCCATCAGGTAAAAAACTGCGTCAAAGGTATTTCCGTTTGCGACGGTAAAAACAAAGATTGTTGAGGAGTGATTTAACTCAAACTTCAACAAAAGTCGCCTTTTTTTTACTTCGATCATTGCTGGTCTTCTCAAAACATGTTGCTGTTTCTTCTTCGGTTAACTTGTCAAGCTTCTTCTTCTTTGACAGTCGCGCTGCTACTGAGGTTACAACTGTGGATACTGCCTACCAGCGGTCTGCGCTTGTGTTTGCACATCGACGCAAAAGTAAAAATTAAAATCGACGCAGCAACACCGTAGGACCTACGCACAACTATAACGAGCCCTTAACCTGTCAAATGTCTTACTGTGGGTTCACACCAGCCGCGTTTGAGGCGTCAAATTCGTGTCCACCACATCTAGTTTACCGGTTGAACATTTAGAGTTTACTCGCTTCTTTCGCGCGTGAAAGTCGCGTGTGAAATTCTAGTCATCGCGACATTCACGCAGAAATTCGCGTCATGGGAGGGGCTTCTGCGACTCCGCATGCTTTCTGTAATCATGTCACTACTAGAGCAAGCTCCTGATTGGTTAACAAAACACATTTTCCGCTAAAATCCCGCGGCAATGCTCAATTCGCACCATTCGCGCAAACTAGACCCGCAAATGAGGCGGAATGGCATCTACTGCTCCGGGCTAAACGCCTCATTTGCACCGCGAGACCTCCAGACGCACATCAACGGGTCTTCATATTGACTTAACATTGAAATCACTCGCACTTGACGCCTCTACCACGGCTGGTGTGAACGCAGCATTAAAAATAGGCACCAGAGCGATTTTTGTCGTAACTGTGAATTATTTGAAAATAATGCACATCAGCGTTGTAACGCCACTACGCTTCGCGTTGTGCCGCATTACCACCTTGGATGTGCATTATTTTCTTCTGGCCCGTCATCAATTATTCCTTACATAATGCACAGATAGCACAATTTATTATTTCAAATAAGCAATGTAAATATATTCATCATTCAAAATAATTTTTTATACCAAATAAAAAAAATAAAAAAAATAAAAAACTGAAGCTTCAAATTATTGTGCAGTGATCTCTGTTATAAAATTGATATGCAGCACTATGTGATCCTAAAACGATAAATGATCTAAATGAACCCTATATAACGTATATCACTTGCTCAAAACCCCATCGAATAGATCTGTTGTGTATCTGACCCCCATCTACTAGTTTATCCTTCAACTCAAAAGAGAGAGAGTATGACTCTGTGTTTGAAACAGAAGAGCGAGCGAGGCATTGCAGGGGATGAGGTCATGTATTTAGCTTGACTGCACTAAGGACTGATGGCAGCAAACTCAGCAGAGCCTCTCGGCTAATGGCTTACGTAAGAGCGACGTTTCTAGAAGGTTTTCGGTTACGTTGACGGTCCAACGTCTCCAGAAGTATCAGGGGAGCGTATCCAACTACACCGCATAATGCACAAACTCTAGAGATCATGGCCAATCACGTCAACCTGAGTAAATGATACCGCACCCTTCACATTACGACATCATACAATGTCACATACATTGCGGAGAATGTTTTTGTGTAAAATCCGTTGATCTATGCTACACTAGTAAAACTCACTACAATGAATGGCTTTTGATCGCTTACTAGAGTAACCACTGCATCTCTAAAGGTCAGTAGGAGTTAAATCTGTTTAGTATGATTTAGGCAGGGGTTAATCTGTAATCTGCCTGTGAAATAGACAGTCACACGTGTCCTCATTGATTGCCAGTACTAGATCTATGCAACACCTCAGTCTTTTCTTTAAGAAGCTTCTGCATATTTAACATTTCTTCTTTAAATTCTTATATTTGCAGTGTTTTCCAATACTAAACCCCAGGCTACAGCGCAGTACCTTTTAACCTGTTGCACTCTTCTTATAACAAATGAACCGTGTGTACGTGTGCATGCAGCCATGCATGGGGTATACCGAGCTTACTGTAAGGCTTTAATGAGAGCAAGTATGTTTGTATATAGAGTGTGTGTTTAAGAGTCTGGGCTTGCTGAAAGGTGATTTCCTGTTCGAGTGAGTGCACAGCGTCCCCAGACAGAACAGCATGTCCTCCAAGACTGGGTGTGTACCGTACACAGACGCGTACAAGAACCTACAGACGTACTTGCTTACCCAGACCGAGGACGGAGTGATGCTCCACCAATGACCAGCAGTTGTCATCTAGACAGTGGTTCTTGTAAACCAGAAACTGGCACACATCTCTGGCCGTCATGTCGGCAGGAACCTCCACGACTTTTCCCACGCCATCCTCGCTGTAAACCTTGACGATCTGGTGAACGCACAAAGTTCGTAATGCATTATGTAAATCGAGGGCAATGTTATAATTTGAATAAGCAAATATATACACGATTACATACAATTTAAACATCTTGTACTTTAGCACATTAACATAAAACATGAGACTGAAACAGCAAAGTAAGTACAGGTGAATACTGTTGATAGATGTGCAAAAGTACATAGTAGAAACAAAAACTTTTAATTAACAAAAAGTGATGCGCAAAAGATTTATAATGTGAATTCTCAGAGAAAAAGTTTTGCACATAGATAATTTATATATTTTGGGATGCTCTTGCTGTTGCGAAGTATCCACACGAAGTCTAATCACATTTAAATGGAGCATGGCATTCTTAAGCCCGGCTCAAACATGCACGCACATGAGGATGTGCTCTTTAAGAGGAGTGAATTCACAAAAATGCCAACAGTCCGAGAAAAGATATTAATAGAGAGACGTTTTCAATTCTAACCAATCAAGTACGTGCACACAACCCAAAAAAATCCAAATTAAATATACATTAAATATATTAAATATAGACAATTTTAAGATCTGTACAGGGACAACAAATAAAAAATAATTTTGGCTATTTCTGGTGCATTTACAGTAATGTTAATTCATGTACACTGTCCCTGTCAAATAAATAAATAAATACAATAGGTGTAACAGCGCATAGCAAAGTTTTACAATACATGCTTTTAAAGGTTCACAAAATCATGCATGACAGCAAACGTTTACATCTTTAATTATTACAGACGCACTTTTTTACAACTTGGCAGCATTGAAGAAATCTATAATTTACAAGCTTTTTTTAAACACACTAAATATCAATATCAAGTGGCAGCATGTGTCCAATTGTCTGTCTGTACAGTGTCAGTCTATGATTAGTAGCTGCTGTCAGTCTTACCTCGCCTGCCTGATACAAGCAACAGTCCAACGAACACGATGGCATTTTCGCTCTGACACAACCTCTCTCGCTCACGCAGAGAGAGAGTGTGCGAGAAAGAGAGAGGGGAGGAGAGAAGAGGAGGAGAGGATGAGAGGAGCTAAGAATGGGTTGCTGAAATGAGAGAGGGACATAGAAAAGGAGCGAGAGAGAGAGAGCGACAAAGAGAGAGAGAGAGAGAGAGAGAGCGACAAAGAGAGAGAGAGAGAGACTCAGCTGACAAGCTTATACTAGATTAAGCTGTGAGAAACAAACTCTAGGTGTGAGTAAGAGACAGAGAGAGAGAGAGAGAGAAACAAAGTATTTGGCAATAAATTTTTTGGTAAAGTATGACAGCTGGGATCTAAAACGCTCCAAGTGCGTCTAACACGATTTCTTGTAAATGAGATTTTTTTTATCAGACTTATTGGATTCTGCTAACAAACTGGTATTTCTAAATGACCTGAGGCCAGGATTAAGCAAAAAGATTTTAAGCAAAAGTATTTGATGAACATATAATACGTGCCGAGAACGGTTAATTCTCTGTTAATTATTCTGTTAATATCTTATTTTTGACAGAAGTGGCCCTAAAGGAATAGTCAATTTTCTTAAAAAAAATCCAGATAATTTACTCAGCACCATGTCATCCAAAATGTTGATGTCTTTCTTTGTTCAGTCGAGAAGAAATTATGTTTTTTGAGGAAAACATTCCAGGATTTTTCTCATTTTAATGGACTTTAATGGACCCCAACACTTAACAGTTTTAATGCAGTTTAAAATTGCAGTTTCAAAGGACTATAAACGATCCCAAACGAGGCATAAGGGTCTTATCTAGCGAAACGATTGTCATTTTTGGCAAGAAAAATAAAAAATATGTACTTTTAAACCACAACTTCTCGTCTTCCTTTGGTCGGACCTCACGTAATACACATCATCATGTCAATAGGTCATGAATGACGTATGCGAAACTACGCCCCAGTGTTTACAAGTGTGGAGAAAGAGGACCGTTCCGACATTGTTGTATGTCGAATGATACTAATGTCTTTGTGTGAGTGTATTATTTAAAATGTGCGCTTCATATATGTAACACGTGACCTTTCGCGGTGATTACGCAATTACGTGAGGTCACGCTGAATTGTCACACAGCCGGAGGAAGAGGAGAAGTTGTGGTTTAAATTGCATATTTTTTATTTTTCTTGCCAAAAATGACAATCGTTTCACTAGATTAAGACCCTTATGCCTTGTTTGTGATCATTTAGAGTTAAACTGCATTAAAACTGTTAAGTGTTGGGGTCCATTAAAGTCCATGAAAATGAGAAAAATCCTGGAATGTTTTCCTCAAAAAACATAATTTCTTCATGACTGAACAAAGAAAGACATCAACATTTTGGATGACTAATCATTTAATTATTCTTACTAGCTAGTGATACAACAACAAACAGGCTGAATAATCTGCCAATGTTTCATTTTGAGGCATCGCCTAATATCCGTACAAAGTTAAAATTAGATTTGCACATATAACATGTTACAGCGTTCAGACTGCACATGTAAACAAAGTAGCGCAGCATCTCAGAAACGACATTTAAAACTTATGGTCACCCAATAAAAAAAATTATCATATCCTTCTTAAATAAGTTTTATGAGTCTACAAAAAATGATGCAAAAAACTGTCTGAGGCTTTATGCAAGTTAAAGAAACGGCTTTTTTATTCAAATCTGTCTGAATCCAGGCAATTTAAGCAAACTATTACTATTAGATGTAAATGTAGCCTCCCTTCTAATGTAAATTAGATAATACTGCAATAAAATATATAATAGTTCTCCATAAAACACTCACAAAAATTTTCTTAAATAAATACCCAATGCATTATCCAAAAATTACAATTTCTATTTTATAAATGTAAATGAAACAAGATGTATGAATGTACGCTCGCCCACCACCGCCACAGATTCAAGATGTATGAAACAGGTTTAATAATCATGATCATAATTCTTTATCCATACCACCTCTCTCTCTCTCTCTCTCTCTCTCTCTCTCTCTCTCTCTCTCTCTCTCTCTCTCTCTCTCTCTCTCTCTCTCTCTCTCTCTCTCTCTCTCTCTCTCTCTCTCTCTCTCTGGTCCTCAGAAAGTCTTAAGACAGAGAGCCACGTCCAACTCTCACGACACACACACACACACAGACCAAGTGAGATTTTGTTCTCATTCTCTTCCACTTCAGTTTCTCCCCCGACGTTTGGCTTTGAACTCCACAGCCAAAGAAAATCTTTCGCTCTCTTTTTCTCAAAACTCAGCATATCACAAGCGAAAAGTGTTTCTTAAACACACAACCGAGTCCAAATCCAAGTAAAACCCCTACTCCCACAAAGCTACACTAGGGAAACAAGTCATTTTTCTTAACCGCTGACACAAAACGCTCACAATACCTTCATTCACATACTGTTTGAACTTCATCTTTAGGGAAAATAAAGACAATAAATTCTGAAACCGATCTGATCAGGACAAAAACGCTGGAGGTCAAGTTACAGGCCACTAAACCAAAGCAAACCATTTATAATGTAAACACGTATACAGCGTATTTGTGTCGAATGCCCTTTTCTATAAGCTTTATGACGTAGCGATATTTACTCAATGTTGTCAGTATGCATCCTCATTGTCGTGTTCCTGTTTGTTCTCAACTGCTCGCTCCCACCTCGGCGGGTCACACGGGAGGATTGTTAAATGTTAAATAAAGCTTTTTAAACATTCTAAGAGGGTCACATGGTAACAAAGTGTTTGTCTGAAGTTAATTGAGGGTTGTTCAGGCATTGTTCTCCGTTTGTCTAAAGGGGGAAGAGGTTAACCAAGCATGGAAAAGAGGTTACAGTTGATGACAAATATATAGATACTTATGTTACATTATTTTAGTGCTGTGACAATGCATATCATACAGATAAACAGTATGCACGATACAACATTTCTACTAATATTCGATTACCGTATTTTCTGGACTATAAGTCGCTTCGGAGTACAAGTCGCATCAGTCAAAAATGTGTTTTGAAGAGGAAATAACATATATAAAAGTCGAGTTTATTTAGAAAATGATTTCACAAAATCAAAGCCGAAAAACAGACATTTAATCTGGAAAGGCAATTATTCAACTAAACAATAGCACAGAACAGCAGGCTGTATAGATGTCCATACATGTTAAAGTAACATAAACAGTTATTTACACGATACACAATAGCATACAGAACATACCTGGGAGGCTGAATAGGCTAAATTAACACGACAAGCCAAATCAAGTTCAAAAAGGTCCCAAAGTCATACCGCATCACTGAATCCATTGAATTACATAAATACAGGAGCAACGTAGAGCGGACTCTCGCCAAACTATGAAAAAAGTGCTACTTATAGTCTGGAAAATACGGTGCTTGGAAAGACATCTAACAATTCGATAGATATAGATAGTTGATTTTTTAAAGCATTATGTCACTAAATCTTAGAAATGCAGAGCGAATCAGACAGTTTTTGATAGGGGAGAAAAATGCTTTTATTTGCAGATACCAATTATAGGCTGATATATCAGTGCATCTCTAATAAATATCTTTTTATATTAAATAGCTATATTTGAATAGCTGGTCAGACAAAGATAGACATTTGAATAGATATATAGATTATATAGTTATGTATATAAAGCATTAACAGATATACAGACAAACAGATGTCTATTTTAACTGTAAATGTTTTTAAGATCACCCACACTGTAAGAAAAAATGGTCAAAATATGTACTTCAGCTGTCACTGGGGCTATACCCTTTTCAAAACGTACAGCTTTGCACCTAAAAAGTTCATATTAGTGTCTCAAATGTACATATTGGTACCAAATGCATTCAAATCTGTACCATAATGGACCATTTTTAAAGGGTACTGCCCAAGAGGCAGCTAGGGTACATATTTTGACCATTTGTTTTTAACGGTGTATGGCAAACTAAATATATAATACTAAATATTCAAGTCTGAAATAGCAGTTTTCCCTCAGTCATAACACAAACTACACTATTCTTTTATATACAATCCCTAATCTAAACAATATGCCGCCATTGGATTTGCACAACAATAAAAATCCTTAGATTCAGTGTTACAAATGTGATTCAAGTGTTGTGTTTGGCATCGCTCAGCATGTCTCAGTGAGTCAGGGGAATAATCAAACTCATGTGTCTATGAAACCAGCACTGGCCGGCTTCTGACCATGTGTACGTGTGATCGTGAGCGTACACTACAACAAAAGAAAAGTTGGCTCGTGGGCACACAGGCGCATACGCATACATGTGTGGGTGAGAGACGTTTCATTTAAAAGTCATCCTATAACAGGATCGGCCTCCACAGTGCATGATCAAAAAGCTGAACTGCACTTATAGCATTAAAATTGACCCTGATATTGCACCGCCAAAGGGTCCACCCAAATTCAACACCGTGCCTGTGTAATTTATTACATTTTTATTAAGATACACACACATTCTTGTCAGTTGCTTAGGTTAGGAGGCATCGTAAAATTGTGGTTTTTCCAACAAATGGAAATATTATTCTCAGAATCGTATAATTTACAGAAATAAAACAAGTCTACGCTTTAGTAGGTTACAGTAAATGAGAATAGGAGACCCCATCTAACTTTTTGGAAAATTGTGTGATTTCATTGTAAACTGTGCTGTCTGTAGTGATCAGGTTCATTCAATTTAAGTCCTGTGCAACGCTGAGACACAAAAAACCACATATATACACACACACAAACACAAACGCGTGCATGCACATGCATAACCACCCGCAGTATAATGAACTCTGAATGAACCCTGACTTTTAATTACATCAAAAACACAACGTAAAAATCCACATTCGCACACTTCAGGCAAAAATACAACCAACGCGCTGGTACTCGCACGTACCTTTGTTGAGATCTCAAGGGACACACTTTACTGACAGCTTTGAAAGTTTCGGATTTCACAGTGTGTGTGTGTGTGATACAGAGAGACAAGTTTGTACAGTGCAACATATTTGACAGTTTAACAGCAAGTGGAAACAAACCAGAATGAAGAATAAAATATAGCACAGTAATATATTTTCTAAATTTGAAAATATAAATCATATCTGAACCCGGTTGGTGGAGCACTACATTTACAATGCAAAGGTCATGGGTTTGATTCCCAGGGAACACACATGGTGATAAAAATGTATAGCTTGGAAGTTGCTTTGGATAAAAGCATGTGCCAAATGCATAAATGTAAAGTAAAATATGGAAAGACTGATAATTATGAAACCTATGAATGGTTCATGTAAATGATAAACAAAGAACATTGGCAAGAGGAAGTTGATCCGCATGATGATCAATGCGATGCCAGCATGTTTTGGGAATGTTCCAAGGAGTGTGGTCAATGTCAAAGATTTTCCTACATTTGAATAGCAGCTACATTAACGCATTTGGCAGATGTTTTTATCCAAAGCAACTTACAGGTATGCAACTTTTTCAGCATGTGGGTGATTCTCGCGAAATTAGACTTATAAGGTGTCATGAAACATTTTGATAAAAAAGTAAATGCTATCAAAATAAGAAGCATACGGTTACAAACATCTCTTCATGTACTATTTTGCACATGATTTCAAATGACATCATACAAACCAATTTTGTTGTTTTTTTCCACATTTAAGGGGAAAATTTTCATTACCGCAACATGTCCATGACTGAATTTGGGTTCTTTGACATGGAAAATTTATAATTAAAAAATCCAAAAAAATACAAAGCTTCAGTGCATGTTATACTATAAACATTTACAGTAAAGAAACATGTGGTATTTAGTGATCATCGGTAAATGTAGAGACAATAATAAGGAATATAAATG
The DNA here is from genome assembly GCF_030506205.2 of Paramisgurnus dabryanus. Classification (NCBI taxonomy): domain Eukaryota; kingdom Metazoa; phylum Chordata; class Actinopteri; order Cypriniformes; family Cobitidae; genus Paramisgurnus; species Paramisgurnus dabryanus. The sequence continues at coordinate 10,150,630 of NC_133355.1, read as the reverse complement.
TGTCCAAGACCAATTTTCTCATCCTCCGCAACAATTTTCAATCATTGTTTAAGCTCTCAAAACTAACATTTTCAAAAAAAAAAAATGTTGTAAGGGACATAATTGACTGTGACACTTAAGATGGCTACCAGATAGGAAGTTCTTATTTTTTCTCTCCAGTTAAAAGTTGAAATTGTGTTTGTCATAGTACCTAGACGACTGTTCTCATTACCGAAACATGAGTTTGTAAATACATATATTAATGTAATATCATGTTGCGGTAATGATCATTTTTGATAATGATAATCTAAAAAAATGTAAATAATTAAATAGGAAATATTTTTTACATTCTCTAAAAATAATAGTTATAGCAAGTTCAGACCTTAATCTTGTGCAAAAAAAATTGGCTTCAAGAGCTAAAAAATCTAATGCTGGACACCTTCTAAGTCTGGATTTCGTGAGAATCACCCATGTGTGATCCCTGGGATTGAACCCACCTTTTGCGCAATGGTCTACAACTGAGCCATGGGAATTCCCTTCAAATTAGGACTTTTTTAAGGTTTCAAATGTGAAAGCGAAATAATTTTCTCATGATAATGTTTTTCGTGATGTTATCATGTTATCTTAAGGGGGATTTGTGTTGCAGTCAGCTGACTGGGAAGTGTGTGAGAGGTGTCTCCTTAGGGTCTGTCACATAATCTGAAGCAAACTGGTGCCGAGTGTACACTAGGGTAGTGACGGGCTCCACATGCACAGACAGATCCAACTCTCCTGCGGTGGTGTCTCGTTTCAGAGCACAAATCTTTCACCGGTCACCTGGGAAAAGGGTTCGGCGAGGGTTTTGCTAAAAGGGGGCATTTGAGTTTCTGTGGCTACGCGAACTAAGAATACAAAGTGGTTCTCACACACAGCATGACATTAAAAAAACAACTATGTGGCATTATGGGCCATAAAAATATTTGAATCCAGCATCTTCATCATACTATCAATCACAATTCCCTCTTAGTTAAAAGGAGTTAAGATCTAAAGTCTATAAGACTTCAGGCTACACACCCAGTAAAGCTCTTCTGTAATAATCTCTATTGTTAAAAGCTTTACACAAATAAAAATACAATGAATGACAGTCATTGTAATATTTTGGTCATATATATTTAAAGACTATAAATAGCAAAAATGAACAAAAGCAATGTATACATTTATATTGACAATGGCTCAGTGAAATTATAGGGTTTGAAACTTAACAAAGACTTTTATAGTGTGTGCATATAGAAACTCCTAGACACACACACCCATATGCATACATGAATGTAAAAGGTCACTTCTTGGAAATCTTTCTCATCTAGGGTGAGTTTATGACAGTGGATAAAGCAAATACGCAGAACACAAAACAAATAGTTTGTGCAAACACAAGGAAACCGGTCGCTGCCTAAAATACCAGCCAGACAAACATTAAATGCATATGAACAATGCATGTTAGGTTATGTGGTAAAGATAAATGACAGATCATATCGCAGGGAAAACTTTGGAAAAAGGGGTTTGACCTGAGAAGATGCACACAATGTGCAAAGTCTCATGAGATGACTACAACATCCTGATGAGAAAATGTACTAAAAAAACAACAAAAAACAGATAAGAAGTGTTGTCTTTTGCAGCCCGGAGCCTGTTATTTGAGAACAATGTCAGCCTATCATGACAGTCTGGCCAGTTTAAAGATACTCTGAGCATCTTACTGCAGATGGAACAGTATACAACAAATATACTAACTTTATGCCATATTATTTCTGAAAGAGCATATATTTAAACTTATGATGATGTCTTGCTACTTCAAATACACTGAAAAAATGATTCATTCAATTTACTCAATTTTTTAAGGTAAGTGGTTGCAATCAATTTATTTAAGCTACATTTAAACAAAAAAAATTAGAAAGGCAAAACAAAACAAAAAACTTTTGTTTAAATGTAGCTTAAATAAATTGATTGCAACCACTTACCTTAAAAAAATTAAGTAAATTGAATGAATACATTTTTTTCAGTGTAAAAAAACAAAAATGTTTGCATTGTTGCTGGTAAGTACTTCACTGAAATACAGACTGCAATATTGTAATATGCTGGGGCAGACAGCCATGTTTAAAGTACACAAGGAGGACGCATAACACTCACCCGCACATGTCTGAATTAAAGATAAATAAGACACTTTCCAAATTTGTCCCTCACAAAAGCGCACAAATGAAGCTCAAAGGACCACATCAAGTGCTGCATATTGGGGGTGTAAATGCCGTTTGCTAATTTCCTAACTTGTCATTTCGCTAACATTTTCATCCTAATGACTTACAGTTTACAAATTACAGGGACAAACCCCCGAAGCAGAGATGATGTGGGACACAAAAAACAGCCCATTACAATCCACGCCTCTTATAAACCTGCCCGCTGTCTAATCTAGATGATCCATTGATTTTCACTGTCTTAAATAGCCGCTTTTATATTGTGAAAGCACTTAAAGCTTGCGCAATAAACAGATGCATCAGTAATTAAACAGATGGATCTGAGGTCATGTTTTCCCCAGACAATGTCTGAACTTTTACTTGCATTTTTGTAGTTTGCATATACAAATTGCTTTCCAAACCAGTCAATCTCTGTCCATACCCACCCTGAAGCAACCTGGGGTTAAGTGTCTTGCCCCTTAAAGGGACACTCCACTTTTTTAAATAATATGCTCATTTTCCAGCTACCCTAGAGTTAAACATTACATTTTTACAGTTTTGGAATCCATTCAGTTGATCTCCGGGTCTGGCGATACCACTTTTAGCATATCTTAGCATAATCCATTGAATCTGATTAGACCATTAGCATGGCGCTAAAAAATAACCAAAGAGTTTTCCTATTTCCTGTGGTTACATCACGTACTAAGACCGACAGAAAATTAAAAGTTGCAATTTTCTATGCAGATATGGCTAGGAACTACTCTCATTCTGGCTTAATAATCAATGACTTTGCTGCCGTAACATGGCTGCAGCAGGCGCAATGATATTACGCAGAGATTGAAAATAGTCCCATGCTATAGAAAGTAACCAAGGAGACTATTTTCAGGCACTGCGTAATAACAATACGCCTGCTGCAGCCATTTTACGGCAGCAAAGTCATTGATCATTACGCCAGAATGAGAATATAGTTCCTAGCCATATCATTAAAATCGCAACTTTTAATTTAATTTTCCGTCAGTCTTAGTACACGATGTAACCACATAAGAGTCAAGTTTTAAATAGGAAAAAATATCAAAACTCTTTGGTTATTTTTTAGCGCCATGCTAATGGTCCAATCCGATTCAATGCATTATGCTAAGCTATGCTAAAAGTGTTAGCGCCAGGTCCGGAGATCAGCTGAATGGATTCCAAAATGGTAAAAATCAAATGTTTAACTCTAGGGGAGCTGGAAAATGAGCATATTTTCAAAAAAAGTGGTGTGTCCCTTTAAAGAGTCTTAAACTGCAACCTTTTGGTTACCAGCCAGGGTATTTGACAACTAAATTAAATTACCCCAAAACCACAAGTACTACGCTGTATATTTTCATCATGACAAATTAATGTTGACACTTATGATTAATAACAGTATCTACTGTAACTTTTCCCTGTTGGCAAAGATCCAAGAGCTGATCTCTGCAGTATTTTATTCCCATCATCAGCAATTCATCTTGTCTATTCATGGTAAAGCGCATATATACACCACAGAAGACTGAACAAATATCATCCTATAATAACAACAGCAATAAAACTATAAACGTTAACATCATAAACATCTCCCAAAGCGCCTGCCAACAGAGAAAAAAAAGCCTTCTCCTTCCAAGTCTAAATCCTATAAGGAGGACAGTAGGTGTCACAGTAAAATAAACAAGTGATGGATAAGGTATAGAGATACCTGACAAGTACACGCTGAATGCTTTTTTATCCCTTTTATCTTCTATTTCAAAACAAAAACTAACTTTCTCTCACAACAGGTATGTCTCAGACTTGTAAAAACTAAAAACTTAGTAGCACTTCTTGTATTATTAACTGTAAATGATAAAATGATTTGTAGTGTACTCTTTGTAAAATTGCTTTGGATAAAAGTGTCTAATGTAAATAGACTACAACAGAGTAGCTTAACAGTCTGGGTCAGACATGTGATATCAAATAATAATAACCCAAGCCAACGGCCTGAACATTCTGTTCAGTCTCTGTGCATATGCATACGTACATCTAAAACACACATCAAGAAGCGCTACTGAGCTGTTTTCATTTGTTGCTATGCGTGTGATCCAAAAATTTTTAATCCAGACAGAGTGAAAACAAAGAACACGTTTAGGTGTTAACAGCTCTCTCTCACACACACAGACGTGTCTTTTTAACACTTAATCACTTGTCATTATATTGTCTGATTTTACGAGAGTCTTTAGGGCCTTTGGTGTCACCGTACACAGCTTACAGACACGCACCTCCTGAGGCGCTATGCTCTGGCCCTACGCCATTAATCTCTTGAGGTCACGGCAGGTTCAGCGCGTGAAACTTGAATTACTGCATCAGGGACGGATCGCTCGTGTGCAGAATATGCTGTTAGTATTTGTATGTGCATGAGGGGAAGGCGACACACAGATGTACAAAAAGAAATAATAGAAAGATACACGCAAAGCATAAGGGAAAATTGTGTTACGATGTGTCTGCCCACACACAAACACAAATGTTTTGTAACAAACTTTACCCTATTTGTTTTCCTAATGCATATATGTGGTACGAAAATGATTTACAGTTAGGCCACAATAATGGCGCTTTTCCATGGCATATTACCCCACAATTTGGTTTGGGTCAGGTCGGGTCAGCTCACCTCACTTTGGCCTGGTTAGCCTTTCCATCGAGTTTATTAACACTTCGGAATTGAAGGGATTATAGGTGTGTCGTTATATTTGTGCTGCGTACTGCTGTGACATCATACAAGTGAGAGCGTCGTTGTACATTCCCATACATTCATTTATTCATGACCACCACAAATAGATGTTTGCACATCGCGTTTATCACTACCTCTGTCTCACATGACAGTTTCTGTACAAACACCCGTTTGTCTGTACAAACACCGTGACGTTGGTCGACGTGCTCCGCTGAGCCTAATTTAAGTTGCATTTAAAGGTGCAAAAGAGGATGTTTGTTTTATACATTTTTGCAATATTACTTAAAAATGTCTTTACTAAATGATAAAAGACTATTTATTAGGTGTACTGACAGTAATAATATTAATATACGTCATCTGTGCACAAGATAGTGCCTTAAAAACATCAGCCAATTGCTCATGCGGTCATCGCATCAGCGATTGGCCCTCTGGCTTGTCAATCACTGCCATTACGATCCTTGTGAGAGACGTGCGCGCTCCAGTAACTTTACACAGGCGACGCATGCGCATAGCGCATAAAACTCCGTCTTAAGTTTCGGTTTGTTTTCATTGTGGATCCTGCTTTCCTCCTCGAATTTGCACCATGGAAGAGAAAAAACCCAAAGTAGGACGCAAAAGAAAGACTTTTTTAAGCCGCTGGGAATAGGAGAAAATTGTCAGAAGAACGTAATGTAACCAGAGTCGTTATTGGAGAAACATTTCAACGCTGGAGAGCAATGAAGGAACAGAGAGGTGTCAAGACAGACTGGTATAGTGTTTCTGTTTCTCAACCTGTGGATGTTTCTCATCGTTAAAGGGAATTTGGGAACTTACAGCAAAGCACAGATGACAACAGGTTTACTCGAGACAGCGGAAGCTAGCATGAAGGTAAAGCTAATCTTTTACATTATAGTGATGACTCTTGTAGTGACGATCCTCTCAGACCAATCAGTGATCTACAGTGTTTTCGCGTCACGTTTTCGTATCAGCTCGAGTCGCTTGGAACCCTGACCGAGGTGGTACTAAAAAAGTAGCGGGTACTGCACCCAGTGGAAAAGCTCCCAAAGTAAGTTGACCCAACCCAAACCGTGGTGTACTATGCAATGGAAAAGCGCCATAAATATGGCGTTTAAACAGACCCAAAAGTCGCGCGCACAAAAACCACGCGCGAGCGCGAGATACGAGCGCGCAGAACACTATTCGCACGCGGACAAGCGTCCTCGCGAGCGCGCAGAACACTATCCGCGCGCGGAAAAGCGTCCCCGCGAGCGCGCAAAATACAGTTCGCGCGCGGTAAAGCGTCCTCGCGAGAGGGCACCTCCGCTCAACACGCACAAATGTAGTCACGCGAGCAAAGGCTTGGATGAGCGCTCGCTTGACTCTCTCTATGCTTTCACAGCTGCACCACACGCGCTCGCTCGATCAAGATGACTTTTGGGACTTTGGGGGCGGGACATTGACTGATGTCTCCGCTTCTGTGATTGGTTGTTTGATTTGATTAGTGACACGCATGATCTCTTGTTCCACTATCCGTATCCAGTCAATCTAGGTAGAGAAAACATGTTTTAATATGACCATTATGTCGGAGTAGGTAATTTATGTTAAAACATTAGTCTTGTTTAAACCATGCAATAAGCTCCCCTAACAAAAATGAACCATGGTTTTACTACAGTTAAAACCAAAAAAACATGGTTACTATAGTAAAACCATGGTTACCACAAAATAACCATGGTTTTGATAACCATGGTTTTTAAAAACCATAGTTAAACCATGGTAAGTGTAGTAAAACCATGGGGTTGTTGATAGTAATCAATACACCAAAAAACATGGTTACTACACTTTTACTACAATAAAACCATGGTTAATTTTATTAAGGGTCCAAACATAACCAAACAATAATGCTCATTTTAAGGTATTAATTTTGTTTGTTGTTTAATATGTAGATAATTTAACAACCATATTATGGCAAATGAAACTCATTGGGAAACTCAAATACAACAACAAAGTAAAATTAAATGCTATTTTGACCCTGAAAAGATACAGAATAAAACTAATATATTAAACAAAACTAGTATCTAGTTTTTTAGTTTTTTTATATAAACATATACACATACACATTTATACACACCAACACACCAGTCCATAATTTCTTTATAGTGAGTTGGTGTTTGTATGTATCATTTCTGGTAATCTTTGTTTACATATTCTTTACACTATACTATTTTGTTTTGTATATTTTAAAAAAATCTTACTGTTCCATTTGACATTTTTAACTCTCTCACATTTACTTCTTTTATTTGTACACAGCCCAACTGAAAATGCTATACATGTACAGTCTTTGTCATGCTGATAAGGTACACTAAAATTACAATTGTTAGATAATATCACCTTTTTTTATAAAGTTTTGTACAGGACTATACTAAAGTTTGCTAATGCTAAGTCCGAACCAACTATGTGACCTGACAATGTCAGTAGCCTACAGTATATATGCAAGATGATAAACAGTAAACATAATAAAATTGGCAATGTTGTTTGGTTTTGCAATCATTAAAATTACGTGCTCCGACATAATGGTCATATAAACATGTCTTCTCTACCTAGATTGACTGGATACGGATAGTGGAACAAGAGATCATGCGTGTCACTAATCAAATCAAACAACCAATCACAGAAGCGGAGACATCAGTCAATGTCCCGCCCCCAAAGTCCCAAAAGTCATCTTGATCGAGCGAGCGCGTGTGGTGCAGCTGTGAGAGCATAGAGAGAGTCGAGCGAGCGCTTATCCAAGCCTTTGCTCGCGTGACTACATTTGTGCATGCTGAGCGGAGGTGCCCTCTCGCGAGGACGCTTTTCCGCGCGCGAACTGTATTCTGCGCGCTCGCGGGGACGCTTTTCCGCGCGCAGATAGTGTTCTGCGCGCTCGCGAGGACGCTTGTCCGCGCGCGAATAGTGTTCTGCGCGCTCGTATCTCGCGCTCGCGCGTGGTTTTTGTGTGCGCGACTTTTGGGTCTGATTAAACGCCATAGAAAAAACCCAAAATAGGACGCAAAAGAAAGACTTTTTTAAGCTGCTGGGAATAGGAGAAAATTGTCAGAAGAACGTAATGTAACCAGAGTCGTTATTGGAGAAACATTTCAACGCTGGAGAGCAATGAAGGAACAGAGAGGTGTCAAGACAGACTGGTATAGTGTTTCTGTTTCTCAACCTGTGGATGTTTCTCATCGTTAAAGGGAATTTGGGAACTTACAGCAAAGCACAGATGACAACAGGTTTACTTGAGACAGCGGAAGCTAGCATGAAGGTAAAGCTAATCTTTTACATTATAGTGATGACTCTTGTAGTGACGATCCTCTCAGACCAATCAGTGATCTACAGTGTTTTCGCGTCACGTTTTCGTATCAGCTCGAGTCGCTTGGAACCCTGACCGAGGTGGTACTAAAAAAGTAGCGGGTACTGCACCCAGTGGAAAAGCTCCCAAAGTAAGTTGACCCAACCCAAACCGTGGTGTACTATGCAATGGAAAAGCGCCATAAAGGTGCTTTATGATACCATATGGTGCTTTTCCATTGCATAGTTCCCAACGGTTTGGTTTGGGGTTGGGTCAGCTTACTTTTATGAGCTTTATCATTGGGTGCAGTACGTAGTACCCGATACTTTTTTCGTACCACCTCGGTTGGGGTTCCAAGCGATCCGAGCTGATATGAAACGCGACGCGAAAACACTGTAGGTTACTGATTGGTCTGAGAGAATCGTCACTATCAGTGTCATTGCTATAATGTAATAGATTAAATTGTGGGGGACTGAGAAATAAATTAATGTATGGGGATGTATAGCATTCCAACAATGCTCTCACTTGCATGATATTACAGCAGAAGGCAGTGCAAATATAACGACACGCCTATAAACCCTCCCACTGCAAAGTGTTGCTAAACTCGATGGAAACGCTAACAACGCCAAAGTGAGGTGAGCCGACCCGACCTGACCCAAACCAAACCGTGGGTTACTATGCAATAGAAAAGTGCCAATAGAGGAACCATTTTTACCTGAATGGTTCCATAAAGAACCTTTCTGTTGCATCAAAGTTTTTGTAGTGAGGAAAAAAAGGTTTATAAAATTTTAAGAAAGAAACAGATGCAAAACTGGTTCTTCTATGGCATCGCTCTGAAGAAACATTTAAGCACCATGATTTTTAAAAGTGCACACTTAAAATGCAAGAAATGTACAGCATTGAATAACAAAACATAAAATGATTTTTACAAAACCTTTAGAATATCAATTATTATGCAAGTTTATATACTTTTTGCATCCCCTCATAGTTATTGGATTTTACATTATAGAATTATACATTAAACTAAATACAACAAAGAATATATACATATACAAGTACATTTACAGAACCAACCCTAAGGGTTTTAGCACACAAAAAAACTGTGCAAAAGGCAAACATTCAGATGCAGTGACAAATGCGTTCACCTGTCAAAAATCTTACACGATTGGTCTACTGTGTATCTGGGCAAGAAAGATTTCAGTGGCAGATGTACAGAAAGTGTGCTGTAATCTTGTCTAGTCTGAAAACCATGCCAGTATAAATACAAAGATTAATGCACGCATATAAGCATAAAGGAATTCTGTGCAATGCAAAACCTGTTGAAATGACAACAGATTCCAGCCTTGTCACGCATATTGACAAAAATCACGAATCAGCATTACACACAACAACGACTAAATGTATTTTACTTCCATTTTCTCACGGTCTATAACAGACCATTAACTGTATTGAGCAATGTGTGCATGGTGCCCGTGGCATGCCTGCCAACGACAAGGCATTGCTGTCAGATGCCCGCCGGTCAATAAGGTTCAGATAATCCTCAGGAGAACATTAAGAAACTATTTGTGTAAATAACCTATCTACAGCATTCTTCTGTTCTAATGTCATATCCATCAATGTCAACACTTTTCTGTCAGTACGCTTTTGTCAAGATCATGTAGCTGATCAGAACTGTTTTAAGACAAATACCTGAGGTATAAGAACAACAACATAATGTGCTTTACGGTAGCTCACGAGACGCCTTCAATAAATAAGTTACGGATCATGTGATTCCGTTTGGGAACAAATGCATAAACCAAAACCCTAAATATGCCTTAAGTCTCGAAAACAGACCTCGTACCTTAAGCAGACTGCCTTGAATTCGACCTCACATCCAACGTCACGTCCTGTTTTCCTGTTGTTATATGTTCTCCATTCACTCAAGGGAGAAAGTACACAAGGGGAGGAAAACCATGTTTGCAAACAATTCCAAGTAGTTTCCAATAATCTTCTAACCCTTAGTCTAGACGTCGAAACTTTTCCAGCTGTACTTCCTAAGGAACCAGACTTTGCCAAGTCTTTAAACTGAGGTGTCTTGTTGACTCATGGACTCATTTATGTGTTCATTTAAAGGTCATCGCTAATGTTCATAACGACATTTTTGCATTTAAAATTATGGGCTGAGTGGCGAGACCGCAAATACTGTTGTGGTACTTTATGCAGCGGTCACACAGGAATTCTCATTCCATTGACTTCGAAACATGCCAAAATACGATTTATTTTCTCACAAGTTGCGTTTTTGGTCTGTCACATTCATATGCATATATCAAAAGTTAAAGGATGGGTGAATCGTGAACCGTGAATGCGTATCACGTCAAGACGTGACCAATAGATGATTGATACGTAACAATGTAACCTTTTCTAGTGAAGGAAAATTGAAAATAAAGTAAATCTGTACAATAACAATGAAAGTAGCATGTGTAGCACGTTGGAATAAAGGATGTGTGAATAATAAAACAACACTTCAGTGTGTGATGATATCTGTTTGCTGCCCATATAGGCAGATGTCCTGAAAATCCTGAAATGTGACCACAGCATCTGTTGTTTTATACTGTTCGAAACATATATTGTCGCGTATGCCTAATTATTTGCAAACAAATGCATGCATGCATCTTATTAAAAGTGACTTAAACTATGCACTTTTTGTGCCATTATGTGCTGCCTGAAAATGGAACCCATATTAGATTGATAGCGCACTGCTCTTCCAGTTGAGTTGCAGGAGTTACCAAAAACATTTAGCTGATAGTGCCATACAATCAAAAAAAAAAAAAATAGACTACAAAGCCACAGATAGGCTATCCCAAGGCAACTTTCAGAACTAAAATGATCCCTTTCACATGTAAAACAAAAACAGTGCCGAACAACACGGCGTTCAGAACATCACAAGATCTCACAACACCCGAGGTAAGGTCACCCAAAGTTAAGACTTTCAAAGCATCATTCAAAACAACATCTCTCCAAAGTGTTTGTGAATACCAGTGTGTAAAAATAGTAATTTTTTTCCATTCATAGGAGAGCTCAAGGCACTGCAATGTGGGAAAGGACAGAGAGGATAGCAAGAAGGAAGGAAGGGCCGAGACTGCTGGCGCAGAATCAGACTAATACACACACTCGCGAGCAGACGCAAGTGGAAACACAAGCAGCGTGTGAAAGGAAAGTGACTCGCATCTCCAGGAAAAGAGTCTCCGCTTAGAGGATGTTATGGGAAGATACGATGAGGCCGGTCGGAAACGAGATTGACACTTTTCCGTTCAGGATCTCGGGCTCGAAATATACATGCGTACGGCATCTCAAAAGGTCAACTGCATGCTGCTATCTAACAATAGTACACACTTCATAAGTATGGCTTTACAAACAACTCCTCTGACCCTGAAAGTCCAGGAGGAGTGCGAGAGATTAATCAGTCCTTGTTAGCTGTGTTCCATAACTTAGAGACCTTCAAAGGGGCCGTTTACACATTTTTTTAGCACATTTGGGGGTCCTGAATACGCAAACTAATTAAGACAGTTTTTAAAGAGTACATTTTTGAAAACAACTTCTTGTCGTCTTCGTGTAAACTACATAAATGCAGATCATTGTCTTGTTTGTATTTACTGCTTCTAAAATTTGAGAAAATCCTTCGCTACACCTTTAATGTGTAACTTTGTTCTTTTTTAAATGTTTGTAATTTCTTTATTTGTTATAAAATTTTTCCCACCCACTTTTTTGCTAATCCGAAAAATTATCCGATCCATACCTCAAAAACTGTAATGTGATCCAAACCGTGAATTTTGTGATCCCTCACACCCATAGTGTTTTGTCTTCGTGGATCCATGTAAACGCATTTTCCTTTCATCAGCGTTGAGGTGTGTATGTGAAATTTTTCAAAAACACAAAAGGAAAAAAAATTCTGCTTTTAACGTTGTGTAAACATAGCATGAGACAGCGATTTAGTTAAAATAAATCCTGACGTGTGACTTAATTTAAATAGTATTTACAAACTTTGAAATCGCACGTTCCACATGAAGCACGTAATATAACTATATTATCAGTGGTGTATAAAGACCTTATATAATGAACCGTATTGTTTTTATTATTTTAAAATTTTTATCTACATACACTGCGGGTCCCCTTACATTGAAGTCACTGTCATGTTCCTACAGTATCCCTAAGTGGAAAGCTTGTTTCATCCTTACATTGTTTCAAACTATGACATGTTTGTCCTGTGGCAGCTATCGTAGCTTCTCATTGCGTTTTGAAATTGAGCTTGGTTGCAATCCCACCACTAGATGGCGCTAAAAACTTTTACTGTACCTTTAAATGTTAAAACGTTACCTACGCAGGCAACTCACAAGATTGGAAACGTAGCTAACCTGTGCATGCGATGCAAGTTATGCAGCTTTCACATAGGACACCGTGTGCGCTGAGCTCGCAGCTGGGTTCAGCGCAGCCAAGATGAATACCCTGTTTGAATGGCCCGTTTCTATTGGTCACGCATGTATTCGTCACAGAGCGCAGTGCAAAAGTTAAACTATTTTGAACTTTGACCGCGGCGTGAGTGCAAGCAGTGCTCCGCTGCGCTCGCGCTTTGGTCGACGCAACAACAAACCGCCCTCGCGCGGCGCAAGCCACTGAAATAAATGGGTTTCATAGGGCAGGGCAGAGCACACCCTATGTGAAAGCCGCATTAGGACGAGAGCTTTCTGTAACAAAACTAGAAACATGCAAAGACAGACAAAATGTCAAAAAACATATAGTTTGTTAATCTCAAACCATGCACATTTCTTTTCCGTCGCACATAATGTTTTAGCTTAACTACACTCCGTTCCTATTAAATATTCTTACAAACATACGTGAGAACAGACTGAATATACCAAACGCACTGATGCTAAAAACCGAGTCTCATACTTGCAATAAATCAGTCATGCAACATCCCATGTGTATGTGACAGATAACAGCTCCAGGGCAGAGGGCGCCAATGTATGCATTAAGATCTTACATGCGACTCTGACGGCTGTGGCAGAGATCCAGGGCTCAGCACAGGAGATCCTGAGGGGCTGCAAAGTTCGGGGAAAGGGTTTGGAATAGCTGGCAAAGAAGCAGGACGAACCAGCGACTCTTCTTCTTGAAGACGCCTACAAAGGGTGACAGGCACAGAAAATACAGCATATATAAAAAAAAGTTTAATAAGTATTTAATTACTTAAACAGCTTGACCTTTTACATTAAACTTTTTAGACAATTTTATTGAAACTAACTAAATGTACATCATGTACTGTATATCTTAAGATATATGTGTTGCTGGGGATCAACCGCACTTTGCACTGTTAATACAGTGTAATACCTGTTACTTGTACTGTAAAGTCTAACCTGGTCTTGGTTTATCTCATTGATTCATTAACTATTCTGTGCTCCTGTAACTGCACCAAATCTGTATTTCAATCGTGCAGGGAATCAAAGCTAAAATTCCCCTATAATAATGAAACTTCAGCACTGTAAAGTGATACGTTCATGAAAAATAAAGTAGCCTTAGCCTACGCATTAAATTTTTATTACATTACGAATTCTACTACAGAATACATAAATGAAACCGAGAGGCAGCCGAAAATCAGTTCATGAACTCTCGCGGCGTTCAGCAGAGTTCAGCAGACGTACTCGCAGCCTACGGATGCTAAACCCATCTGCGAGTCTTTGATCTACATCAATGAGACCAGGAATAAAACATGACTGCCTCAACTCAGTTGGAGCCACCACAATAACTGAGAGAAAAACTGAGGGAATTTTTAAAATCTGACGCGTAGCAGGGGGTGTGCTGTTCAGAGTTCATGGCCAAGTCAGAACGAAACAAGACGCGTTTGTGAAACCTCTAAATGAACCCATCTCGGGGTAGATGTGTGTGAAACTACACCCTGCTGCCATGGAGATCAGTGAGGCTGGGATGAAAGACAGAACCATGAAAGTAACCAATAAAGTTGAGGTGTACATTAAGATCCAACTTACCACCGCCATGCAATTTATATTACATAACAGTCAATAATTGGACATGTTATTTATGGGTGATTCTCGCAAAATTAGACTTATGAGGAGTCATAAAAAAGTAAACGCTATCAAAATTAAAAGCATGCAGTTACAAACATCTCTTCATGTACTATTTTGCACATGATTTCAAATGACATCATATAAACATTTTTTTAGTTTTTTCCACATTTAAGGGAAAAGTTTTCATTACTGCAACGTGTCCATGACTGGATTTGGGTTCTTTGACATGGAAATATTTATTATAAAAAAATCTTAAAAAAAACAAGCTTCAGTGCATGTTATACTATAAACATTTACAGTAAAGAAACATGTGGTATTTGGTGATCATGTAGAGACAATAATAAGAATGTTCTCATCCCCGCAACCATTTTCAATCATTGTTTAAGCCCTCAAGGAACTAACATTTTCAAAAAAAAATTGTTGGAAGGGACAAAATTGACTGTGACACTCAAGATGGCTACCAGGTAAGCAGTTCTTATTTTTTCTCTCCAGATAAAAGTTAAAAATGTATTAAAACTTTTTAGTTCTCATTACCGAAACATGAGTTTGTAAATGCATATATATCATGTAATATCATGTTGCGGTAATGATAATTTTTGATAATGATAATCTAAGAAAAATATATATATTTCTATTGGAAATAGAGAGAGAGAGAGAGAGACACATTTCTTATTTTAATATATTTTACCTGACAGCCTGTATGTGCATTGGCTGAGATCGACGAAGCTTTTGGGCAGGAAGGTGGGGGACGGCCACTTTATTAGTAGGGGCCCGTGGCAGAAGGGCAACTCTACTGCCATGGACTTCACTGCCATCGTTTCTGTGCAAGAGGGGGGCGGAGTCAGCATGTAAGGTCCCGCAGGATGCATATGAGCTATCATAGGACGAAAGAGAGGCCATGTCATTCACCAGGGCCTCCAGATCTACATCATCATCTATAGCGAAGAGAAACAAAAAAATTGTTGTACCATGTCATTAATAAGGCACAGAATTGTATTATCAATTTTTTCTATAAAGCTCTTCTTAATATCATATTTTTGCATTATTGCAAAGCAAATACATTTTAGAACAAAGTAGAGACATAAGGAAAAACACTGAGAAATGAAATGATAAATAAATAGAACGCATGGTGGATTATTGCAAATAATACATTACCATCTGATACCATCACTGTACTAAGGCACAACCAACCACAGAACATTTTTGTACGGGTACATTTCCTTTTTTTTCCATTTTCATTCTCACACTGACAAACTGTCACCACCATGTTTGACTGGAATGTTCTTTCGCTTCATGCCAGATATAATGGGATGCATGTCATCCAAACCGTTCCATTTTTGACTCGTAAAACATCCCTCCAAAAGTCTTGGGGATCAGCCAGGTGCTTTTTGGCAAATGAGAGATGAGCGTTTATGTTCTTGGTTAGCAGTGGTTTCCACATTGCTCCTCTGTCAACCCACATTTCTTTGGAAGTTTTTTTAAGGCACACTGTGGCTTCCTGGATGATTTTAAGCTGAGCCACAGGACACATTTTGGCATTTTGGTCGTGGAAGATTCACTACTGTGTCCACTTGTTCTCCCCGTTCGGAGATTATGACTCTAACCACCATTCTGTGGTGTCCCAGATTTTTAAAAACGGCCTTGTAAATCTCTTCGAAATCGCCATTAGGTTTCCTGTCATCTATATCTAAAAGATCTTCCTTTCATTGTGGTATAATATGGTTGCTACGTCTTAGTGCTTTGTGGTGTAGTGGGATCTGGGATGATAATCAAACTAGTATGGCAAAAGGTTATACTTTTGAACCCAAAGTTTAAAACGCCAAGCTTCACCTCTAGTCAAACACTTAAATCAGCTAATCCAAGTCTTTTGCACTTTCAATTTTTTATTATTATTATTTTGAGGAGTTGGAGCTAAACTCTCCACAACTGCAGCGTGATCTAAACTGTTGAATAATAAGGATGACCTGAAAGCAATGTGTCACTAACAGCAATTTGCCACAAGGTGGCAGTATCAAGTTATTCGATTATACAGCATATTCAAGCGGTCAAGCCATTGGATCACAATTTCCAGTGTCCACTTGGCAAGACCCTTTATACCAGACTCAAAGCAATTCAAACTGACCTGACAACAATTTCTAAAATATATGCCATTAATCTTTCTTATTCATATACAACGTATCATGTGCTGTGAGTAAACCAGCAGGTGTTTTGGAAATTTGTTTGCTGTAGTTGACAGACACACACACATACACACGTACATGCATGCCATTACAGGCTTTGTTTAAAACAAATATGTCAGGTTTAATTTCTGCATTTCAATTATTTAATGACTGAATCATCTTGTATGCTTTAACCAACCACTGTTTCTGTTATTTTATTATGCAAACAAAAACATTGCATAATAAAGAACTAGAACCTGGCACAGGTCTAAGAACAACAACAAAGAAATCCTCATGAAATGCTTAAAAAGATGTCTACATGTACATGTAGTCTAAGTGCTGTGTAACACGTGTGGGTTTACTTTATTACTATTTAAGATATGCATAGATACAGAGGCAAATGTATGCAACAACTCTTGGCAGTGTAAGCTTGCCACTGAAAAAAGGAAGACCATTCTTTGTAGTTGACCCCAAGGTCCCGCAATGTTCTGGTCTAGGACAAGATACGGTTTATGATACCATACCAGGTCTAAATCAAAGTTCTGCCTCAGACTTCCTCAAATATACCAGCAGTGGCCAAACACAGCATTCCTCACATACCCCAGATCCACACATTTCCGTGTATGTGAGGGTTTGTGTATGTACAGAGAGAGTTCGGTGAGTGACCCGTGCATTTTACATGCCTACAGCAGTCTCATCAAAACACACAAGAGGATACAGTGGTATGATTCAATAAACTTTAAGACAATGGGATTTTCAAGAGGTACGACCTGTATAAATGTTAAAGAGCATTTTTCTGTTAGCTGTTCTCAGTGCCAGACAGACTGCTCTTTAAATATGCCATAAGAACAACAAAGTTAGTATTAACACTAACTAAACCTGCATTGTATTACCTTGGTTTTACCATAGTAATGCTCAGTACCATGATGGCACTATTTTGCATCATAAATACATCCTTGGTACAAGGAAACATGGTAAAACCATACATCTTGGCAATACTTTTAGAAATGGCACCACCCCAGTGACAACTTTTGTACTTTTTTATCTGAGAGCATACTAACTTAATCCCATCACATTTACTTTAAGCAGTAGCCTATCTATATGGTACTTTGAAAATGTACCACGGTATTACCATGTTTTTGGATGTTAAAACATGATGCAAACCATACGACATATCACCAAAGAGGCTAAACATCACTTTGCAATGTTAACAAAAATGTTACTAACATGCAATCCTGATAAACTTATCTTTTTATGTCTTAATGACAAACTAGAGTTTAAATAAATCACTGTGTGTAAATGTCCCATATATCAGAGCCAGTCAATAAGGACGATTCTTAGATAACAGCATGTAAGTGGATTAATAAACATGGATACAATGATCTCAGAGGCCAATACAGACACAGTGTCTCTTTCCTTGTCTCTCCCACTCTCTCCCTCTGTGTTACTTTGTGTTAGAAGACGGTCCAACTGTGTCCAGCTCTTCAGTGTCTCTGTTATTTTGTGTGTGTGCTGAATGTAGGTCACCTCATAAAACTTCAGCTCCAACTTATAGTGCGCAAACACAGACATGTAAGTGCAGGCATGCACCCCCTCCACCCCCTTGATTCCTGGCCACAGATAACTAGAAGCGAACACAGCACAAAAGATTTATGGGGTTCTCAGTGTGCGCGCGCGCGTGTGTGTATGCCTATAATTGTGGGAGCCAAATTTTGTGAACTCATATATAATCTCACAAATATAATGAAACATTGATTTATGTATGACACATGGGTATCTATATGTACTGTCTTATAAACATCACTGCATGCTTGTGTATGTTTACTTAACCATATAAATATACAGCTTTGACTAAAGTTTGCTAAATATTACAAATAGTCCTTATGTGGACAATGTAAATATCTTACTTAACGTTTCTGAGGATGATTAAAGGGACACTCCACTTTTTTTGAAAATATGCTTATTCCAGCTCCCCTGGAGTTAAACATTTGATTTTTACCGTTTTGGATTCCATTCAGCTGATCTCCGGGTCTGGCGCTACCACTTTTAGCATAGCTTAATCTGATTAGACCATTAGC
This sequence comes from Paramisgurnus dabryanus, assembly GCF_030506205.2. Taxonomy (NCBI): domain Eukaryota; kingdom Metazoa; phylum Chordata; class Actinopteri; order Cypriniformes; family Cobitidae; genus Paramisgurnus; species Paramisgurnus dabryanus. The sequence goes on along the minus strand of NC_133355.1, from coordinate 10,132,137 downwards.
ATCACGCTAAAAAATAACCACAAATGTTCAATATTTTCCTATTTAAAACTTGACTTCTGTAGTTACATCGTGTACTAAGACCGACTGAAAATTAAAAGTTGCGATTTTAGGCAGATATGGCTAGGAACTATATTCTCATTCTGGCGTAATAATCAAGGACTTTGCTGATGTAACATGGCTGCAGCAGGCGTAGTGATATTACGCACTGCCCGAAAATAGTCCCCTGCTATTAAAGGACAAGTTCGGTATTTTAGACTTAAAGCCCTGTTTTCAGATTGTTTATGGTCAAATAGAATGGTTTTGACTGAAATTTCGACATTTTCGGCTGCCCTGAGAATTTTCGCTTGTTTGTGTTTCAGCTCAGACCTCTACAATGGCTTTATAGGTGCACTGGAACAATCCTTCCTAAAATGCATTCAACTTTCGTTTACAAAGACGAGAAACTCACCGAGTGGTCAGGGGTGTTCACTGATATGCTCACACAAAAATCGCGTCAAAAGATGCTTTCCAACAGCTGTTTTACCATTCGTTGTTAACTTGTGGACCTATTTCCCCAAACGCCTCACACCCGTACATTCTTCCGCTTAGAGCTTGAATAATAAACACTCCAGCCCAGGAGGTGGCGCTAATCCGCCTTTGCCAATTGCAAGAATAGAAACAAAGTTCCCGGCGCGGAGTAATACCGTACCTTACAGGACGTCTAATACAGTCAATGGAGTTGGTAAAAACTACGATAAAACCTGTTGGAATGCGTCTTTTGGAGCGATTTTTGTGTGAGCATACCAGTGAACACCCCTGACCACTCGGTGAGTTTCACGTCTTTGTAAACGAAAGTTGAATGCATTTTAGGAAGGATTGTTCCAGTGCACCTATAAAGCCATTGTAGAGGTCTGAGCTGGAACACAAACAAGCGAAAATTCTCAGGGCAGCCGAAAATGTCGAAATTTCAGTCAAAACCATTCTATTTGACCATAAACAATCTGAAAACAGGGCTTTAAGTCTAAAATACCGAACTTGTCCTTTAAAAGTAACCAAGGCGACTATTTTCGGGCAGTGCATAATATCACTACAAATTTTAAATTTTCCGTCGATCTTAGTAAACGATGTAACTACAGAAGAGTCAAGTTTTAAATAGGAAAAATATTGAAACTCTTTGGTTATTTTTGAGCGCAATGCTAATGGTCTAATTAGATTCAATGGATTATGCTAAGCTATGCTAAAAGTTGTAGTGACAGACCCGGAGATCAGCTGAATGGACTCTATAGGGGAGCTGGAAAATGAGCATATTTTCAAAAAAAAGTGAAGTGTCTTTTTAAATCTAGAGATATTAAAAATCGTCTGATTTCTAATTTGTCTGATAGACTCGAAGATACACAAAAAGACTAGTGAACAATAGTTAACAATCAAATCATGAATATTAATGTGTATATACGTGTATATATTTACATTTTATCCAAAAAAAATACATTTGCATTTATTCATCCAAGTGACTTACAGTGCATTCAAGCTAAACATTTTATCAGTACGTGTATCAGTATGATATACATCAATGTCAGTATTTTTGACAGCACTGACCAATGTGGTCGGCCCCACAATCTATATACATGCATGCAAAAAAAGCCTTCTTGGCTTTCTCAAAAATATATTTGCCGGCGGGTAGTGACATAAAGCAAGACAGCATCTGGAAAGCAGAGCTGAACACACACACACTGTGAACACATATGCACACAAAAAAAAATCTGTGGCCAACAGCCTTGCTCACAGCTATAAAACAGTTAGGGATTGGGGGAAGGCCCTGGCTTGCACAGTCCATAGAGGATATACAAATTTAAGTGCTCACAACCACTGCAGCTACAGGATTGACCCCGGTAACCTTTCCGACCTTACAGAACCCGGTGACCTGCTACACATATTTAAATACACACACACAACCACTGAGAATAACCGCTGCATTGTACTGCATGTACGCTAATTGTTTTTTTTTTTTTTTGAAATACAACCTGGCTGGATGAACAACAAGTGGCTAGTGAATAAAAGACTTGATTGTGAGAAACAATCATGTCCCATTTTATTCAAGTGAATTGTGTGAATTATTCATTAACCTTTTAACAACGCACCTGGGTGATTATGAGAATTCCGATTGGATGACTGTTGGAAGCGTGAGCCAAGGAGAGTGGATGGCCTGTGAGAAGGGGTGCGGTCAACATTGTCCTAAGGAAAAAGAGCGAGAAGGTTAGAGAGATTCAAGCAGGAGATATGTATGTACAGCTGTATGTTATCCATCTCATGGTATAGACAGACACAATAGATAGACATACAGACAGATAAGTAGTACTGACGTGGACAGATCAGATGGAATAATTATAAAATATATGTGATATATGTGCATGTGAAATTTTGCTGAGTTGCACATATTTTCTTCAACGCAACTAAATTAAGCCAAAACCAATAAAAGCAAACATACACATGCAGAGTCAGCTCACATCTTCTCAAACACATGCACTATATCACACTATATAATTCAAAGCAGAATGCATAAAGCTTCGAGTAGTCCAAGAAAAAATAATAAAAATAAAGCCACATTTTCAATTTCCAGTTTTCTAGGAAACCCAAGAACATGGAAGCCGAGTTTCCAGGAACTGGACTCTGCCAAAGGTCCCCATACACTCCACTGGGCCTTTCTTCTTTCTATTGCTCTCCTCGCACTGCAGCTCTCCTCGCACTGCAGCATGCCAAGCGGCTCTCAGAAAATGAGAAAACATCTATAAAAACGAGCGGCGGAAATTTATAGCTCTGAGAAAGAGCTTCTTTAATGCTTTAGCCAGTGCACTGTTAATCTTGCACCGTGTAACAAACACAAAAATGTACAATGGGAAAGATTCTGACTCCATTCAATGCTTTATGTTTGTTTTATTTGGTACAGGGTCATTTTCTTGAACTGTTACAGAGTAAAAAGCACGCAAAAAAAGAAGTGGAACAAAGCAGAGGATGATCGAGGAATGCAGGAGGGTGTGTGCAAGTGTGTGTGTGTGTGTTGCACTTGGATGATCTCCAGGCCTTGTGGCCGTTATGTAAACCTTAACCCCCCAGCTGATTCTGTGGGGCAACAAAAGCGCAGAATTTCCTAGAAAGGCGGGTCACGTGACCCGCGCAGAGCCTAGGCTATTGACAAAGGGTGGTTAGAAAGCTGAACCATTTAGGCGTTGACCTCCGACCTCTCCAGCTAAAACTTGGCAATTGGAGGCGCTGCTGTGATACACAAATGCACAGACACACACACACCTTCCAACTACTCAACTTTCCCATTTGGCTCCTACCCGCCAGACTTTTTGTCCCCTGCTATAAACCTGAAACTCTATTCCAAGTCTCAGTTTGACCTTTGACCCTAATCTTCATTCGCAACACAAGCAGCTTGCAACCCATCCCCAAACTTAAGTCAGTGGAGAACAGTGCAAAGAAAAAGTATAGGAGTACTAAAGTAGCAAGTAGCAGTACTACTAGGTAAGTAGTAGTAGTATACAAACTGCAGTTTTAAATCTAACAGGATGAAGTAAAATCCACCAAATGCCATTTTTGATCTTATAAAAAGCTACTAAAATACAGAACATGGCCCCTTTAATTCATTAAAGACAAAATGAGCAGAACCACGGGGCAAGTCAGGGTGACTGTGTTGTGTATACTTGTGACTTAAGTGGATATTTGGGCTGCACTCTTCCCCCACACTTATAAAGATTTAGCCCAGGTGCCCATGGCTCAGAGAAACCCCCTGCAGAGTTATATATACGCCCACAGGGGGCAGTCCGCACCCCTTCCTTCACTGTGTTTACACTAAAGTCCTGCCACGTTCACAGGCACTGCATAGGGCATCCCAGGCGAGGAGAATGGGGGAAGGTATAGAGGTAGTTGATATAAGTTGAGTATAATAAAGAAAGGAATAGATTGTGAAGGGATAAGTCGTTCGTGAGGTTAAAGTAAAGGAATGATTTAAGAGAGAGTGAAAAGTCAGAGAGAGGGCTGACTGTGCAGCGAGGGTATAAATAGCAACAGCCTCCACTTTGCAGGTCAGCATGTCAGCTGTGTGGCACCATGGCAACGCCATGGCGACGAAAGGCATGCGGACATGCCACAGAACCCTGGGGAACCACTGCTGGTGCCGGCACACTGGAGGGACGAATCCGCTTATGCTGGTTTTGAAGGAGTTGGGTTCTACATAAATTGTCTCCCAAAGTACTTAAAGCACAATGTATGACACAATATATGAATGTCTGTGCCTTTGAAAGCAAGTGTTTAAAAAAGCACTTTTCATGTAAAATCATTCACAACAAAATTGATACTATGGTCAACATCATGATATATTTGTGCACTGTCTACACCCGTGGATACTCTGTCAGGACACCTGTGTGAATTTGATACAATATGACCTTGTTGTTGTGGGAGATGCAGACTTTTATCACACCCCCAACCGGTACCAATTAAATCCACAACTGCCTAATGTGATAAATGTTCCAATGTGACCCTGTTTGTGAAATCCAGGTTAAAGTCTCATAATCTTATGTCTATCAGGAGCATCAGAGTTTGATTTCAATCATTGATTTTAATCATTGTCATGACTTTCCTGAGATAATATTAAAGGTGCCAAAGAATGCATTGAAATAATATGTTAAATTGTTCTCTGATATCTACATTGAAGGTATGTGCGAAAAAAAATATCCAGAAACGTCCATTTACAAGCCTGGGATTTGCCCTTGGAATGAAATGGCCTATTATTATCTCATTTGAATATTCATGTCGAGCTCTGCTCTGATTGGCTGTTTCTCAGAGCAGTTCAGTTCTATGTGTGTGTAAACAGACCTTATGTTTGAGCCTGTATCATATAAAGATACAGATTTTAAGGAAAAATCGATTATTCAGAGATTGTTAATGGACGTTTCTGAGTGGTAAGTTTGTGTTTTTTAAGTATGATTCTACAAAACGCAACTGTAATGTCAATACTTCCGCCTAAACCGTAGCATGCAGCGTTAACTAGCATACTTGTTTTTAAGCATTGTAACAACCTTGTAATTAATTTAAAGGAACAGTTTGTAGGATTGTGGCCAAAACCGGTACTGCAATCACAAAACTTGTGGCCAATACACAACATGACAACATAAACATCAGTTGAGGGCTGCAACTCCACTTTTTAAAAGACAATATCTTGGCCAGTGATATAAGTATTTGAAATGAAAATGATTTCTTAATGTCTAGTGACATATCAGGGCCATTTTATGATTTAATTAATATAAATTTCTTGCATACTGTTCCTTTAATGTGTAATTTAAAGTTGGGGCTTACATCATGACTGTAAGGTCGCAGTTAATGTTATGTTTAGATTGACGTGTTTTCCAGCGGTCTTTTGCATGCAAAAGATTTAAATAAGGAGGAGGAAACAATAGTGTTTGAGGCTCACGATATGTCATTACCATGTGCAAAACTCATTCATCTATGCAGTTCAAATACAGTTTTCTATTTAACGGCACATTTAAAGATATCAAGGTTACATTTTCACATTATGTTCTTTACATTATGTTGGATGATTACATTATGTAGGGTCACATATCATCATTTACATTCATGCAATTGGCAGACACTTTTATCCAAAGCGACTTGCAGTGCATTACAAGGTACACATTTTTATCAGTATATGTGTTCCCTGGGTTGAAACCAATGACCTTTTGTGCTGCTAATGCAATGCTTTACAACCGAGCTATACAGGACACATATCATATAACTATAAAACTCTTGATTCATTCAGAACATTATAAAAGTTAATTTGTAAATGTAACTGAGAAAAATGGTTAAGTGAGTGTTTGAGAAAAGGTGTAGTATAATTTGTTTGCAATTGCCACTGATATTTAATGCAGTATGTAATGTGTTACAGGAATATTGGACCTCACCTGGTAGTTTGGATGATGTAGAAAATAGTCTGGGCATCCAGCTAATGCCATACTCAGAAAAACTGCAGATGTTTTTAGTCGTCACATTCACCTCCTAACCCCTCTGTGCAGTAGCCTGAGAGAGATGACAGAGAGAGAGAGAGAGAGAGAGAGAGAGAGAGAGAGAGAGAGAGAGAGAGAGAGAGAAAGAGAGACAGACAGAGAGAGACTTGATGTTGAATGATTTATTACTAAATATCAAACATTTTTGACATATTAGCCACATATTAGCCATGGTCTGCTACTTTCCAGACAGTTGCAGTTGGTATTAGGGGAGGGACATGCGCATACTAGAGAGCATTTGATGGGATAAAAATCTGTGTAGTGCAACATGAGTCACCATCAATATTTTTAGTGTCTTCTCAGAAGAGAAATACTGGAAACCGTCCATGTGTATCTGCTAACGTTCAATTTGTCAACATTTAGGAGTACACCAGCATTACTGAGGGAATCAAAGCTAACAGACATGGGCTATGAAGCTACATAACTCTTTTTATGGCATCTCAAGTGGGATTGTTTATTAAAGGACCATCCAAGTACTATACCACAATCACAAACAAAATTTTACATGTGACCATGGACCACGAAACCAGCCAAGCACATTATTTTTAAATTGAGACGTACACATCATCTAAAAACTGAATAAATAAGCTTTCCATTGATTTAGTGTTTGTTAGGATAGGACAATATTTGGCCGAGATACAACTATTTGAAAACCTGGAATCTGAGGGTGTAAAAAAATCAAAACATTGAGAAAATGGCCTTTAATATTGTCCAAATTAAGTCCTGCATCCACTCACAAAAATAATGTTTTGATATATTTACTAGAGATGCACCGATATATATCGGCCAATAATCGGAATTTTTTTACACTAACGGCCAATAGTTTAAAAACAGCCATGTTGATGCAAATATATCCTGTCAATCAAAAGAGAACAAGAAAATAAAATGAATTTGAGCTCTTTGTATAGACTGTTTCATCGGACGCACGTGCGGTGACGTGTTACACGTCTGTTCGGAACTTTACTTCTGGTTTCTGTTTGTTTAATGGTCTGACTAGTTGCTAAACTGAACTCTTGAACAAAAACCTTGTCGAAAATACCAAATGTTTTGGTTTCCTAGGTAATCTATGCTTTCTTTTGCTTGTTATATAAATAAAGTACTTTAAAAGGACTTTGTTGTTATTTATTCTTAGCCGAGTTTACCGGAAGTTACGTGTACTCCACGAAAGCCGCTTGTTTATGTTGTTACTTCTGAAACAGTCTATAGAAAATGTAAAGAAACATCACTCGTTTAATATTTAATATCTTCAATATGTCTTCAGAATTTAGTTAATGAAAGTTAATATAGCCACTAACCATCGGTATCAGCAATGGACGATATCAGTCTGAAAAATCGGCTATTGGTATCAGTGGAAATATTTTAACATTGGTGCATCTCTATTATTTACGGTAGGAAGTTTATGAAGTATCTTTGTGAAACATAATAATTTTGACCCATAAAATGTACTGTTGGCTATTGCTACAAATTTACCTGTGCGACTTGAGACACAGACCTGGTTTTGTAGTCCATGGTTACGTATGACTATCAAAGAACGTTTAACATTTAAAATTCCTTTTTCACCCCCACAACACAATTTACAGATACTCTACTGAAGATTTACCAAAACAGATTCACTTAACAAGGTATGTGGTAAAACTTAATCAAGTGGGGACACAGATATGCCTTAACATAGTTTGTAATACGTTTACTGTAGACTACCAACGTGTTTGACACAGCATGTTACACGACAGAATTCACTACTTAAAATAGCACTGCACCATTTAAAACTGATCTCCTCTGAGCGAGAGGGTTGGGAGATGAGGGCCGTGTTAGGGCAGGCTTAAAAAGTGAGCTACAGGTCAAGCTGAACAAGAACTGTCAGAAAGAAGATGTAAAGAACTGAAGATAGATGAATGGAAGCCACAGAGAAATGATGTTTTGGTTTCCTCCAGGAACATTTTGATCTAACATGCCTGAAAGTAAAGCTCAACCCTGAACCAAAGTACTTTTTGACAAGGTACTATATAGGTCCAAAGTGAAAACTAACAGAGCCAAACATGTGGTTCTAAACTTTGGGATGAAGGCTCAACCTGAACGGCATGAGCACTCCACCAAAAAACCTCAAATTAACATCCAGCACTGAAAGACTCAGGGCCGCTACGCATCAGTGGACGAGCTCATTATACTGAAGAAAAAGAAAGACACACACATTCATGCACGTATACGCACAAAGACGCGCTGGCTAATGACTGAGACCACACGCTTAGGTAGTCTCTATTAGGCCAGCAAAGGAGGTTCAATCAGGTGCATGAAGTTCAAGTGAGCACAGACCTGGAACAGAAAGTCGAAAGTTGAATTTTGTGGTTTTTAGTCCATGCATGTTAACTTTGAGACCACCTATATACTCTACATCCGTAGTCACCAACCCTGTTCCTGGAAATCTACTGTCATACAGTTTATGAAAATTAGATATTTAGTCCAACAAGATAATCTTTACAGATGAACACAACTTTTTATGAAATTTAAAGTCTAAATGCATTGTGCCCATGCTGCATTGTTTTTGATGGTCTCGATGTCACCGAGAAAGTCTGTAGTCCCATATAGCATCTCTTAAAAGACACTTAAGCATTCAAAAACCCATTGACTTTGGGACGATGGAACCAGAAGTGCTAAAACTCGCTTCCAGGGTTTGCCCACCAAAAATACGTCATCCCTGCTGCACTCTATTTGATGGGCTTGTTGAAGAACAATGCATGTTTAAGAGTTTTGGACAAGCTCAATGAAAAGCCTGCACAAAGCACGTTATAAATTAGAAACCACATGTCTCTTGACAACAACAATGAAGTCATTTTAACACAACTACTGATGCAACTTGTGAAATCAGCCTGGTCGAGGTTCTGAAACGCAGATGCATGACAAATCCACTTTCCACATCTGCATCAAATCTTTTAAAGTTTGTGGTTCGAAGACAAAGCTGACCTGAACATACTTTTAAAATCCATTTAAAGAAAATGTTTCCAAGTTCAAGTGTCAGCAGTTCATTTAACTTCCCCTTCTATCGATGCAGGTGCTGACTGACAGGGGCTCAATTGTTTCGGTTATGTAATCCAACCTGTTATTGTTAAAATATCAGACACTATATAAAACTGCCAAATACCGATATGGTCCACCAGCGTGTTGGATGGCGCTCTGTACAAGAACCGACAAGAAATACTTTTTATAGAATGAGAAGAAGAAATGGGCACATGAGGGATCTTCACTGTTTAGAGATGGCTAAAATTTTTAATGACGGTCTTATCGGGAGGCAAATTAAGAGGGCGAATGGATCCCACTACTCCCTCTCATGACTGCTGAGGAATTCCAAGGTCTTGGTGATCGTTCCAACTGTGTCCCATTCTTCTTTGAGTACATACATAAACATAGGTCAAGTGCTCTTCTTTCCTTCATAATAAAAAATAGTTGAGGCATTCTTCCTGGAAACACTCAATTAGTGAACAAGACAACCACTTGGCCTGAAACCTCCTTTCTCATATCAACAGTTGTCATCACCATCATTGGTTGGAACATCTCTTGAAGAAAAGTCATTGTGGGTCATCCAGGTCAGCAGATATAAAGGCATACTGAGCTTTGTGTGTTTAAACAAAAAGTAAAAGTCCAAAGGATTAAACTGGCAAACATTGTTTTTAAAAATCAAGCATGGGGAAATAATTCATTTTATAAAAAAGCTAATTATCCAGTAAAAACATTAGTTCAACTAAAATTTCTGTCATGTAATCCCAAACTCATCTAAGTTTCTTCCTCCCATGGAATGCAGACGAAATATTTCGTAATGAAATCGAAATAAATGGGGACTGTCAAATTCAGCCAATAATGGTTATTTTATGGCATCGTTATTCTCAACAGTGTATATCTGATTGATTAAGTTCTTCAACAACCACATACCCAAGTCAAAATCTTCCCATGCAGAACTTCCCAGAAATCTTCCAAGGCTTTCAGAGACTCCCACTCCACCCAAACTAGGTTTTTGAGGAAATGTTTCTAAGAGACAAGGGCCAGGTGCATGTTTGTTTTATGCCTTTATAATGGTATCCCCTGCTGTAAGAGGAATTTGGGTGATTGGGGTTAAGGGTTATCATGAGTTGACTCAAAGGAGATACAAAGGCTTGAGGTAATCACCACAAAGTTGTGTTTGTATTGCAAATGAGAAAACGCTACATCCCTAATGTACAGACCAACGGAGATGCGGTCATCTAAACACGGAGGAGCAGAGGAATACAGTGGACACGGATGACGAGTGCCACATTGTGTTATCTTGGATTGCACAAAGGCCAATGGAAGGCGGTCGTGGTAGGATGGAGAGATCAAAAGAGTTATCGCCCTGTGACGGTCTGTCAGAGGCAGCTGGGTATGCGTGTGTTCCAAGACTCCAAAATCAGGTCAAAATCTAACACGGACCACCCGTGTGACCACACAAACAAAAGTGAACGAGAAAATATGTCCAACTTGGGACAGCGAGGGTATCAAAACAAACTGACAAACTTAATTCCTATACGGACTATCTCTGTAAGCGAACAGAGTTTGATAGGTTGTGACTGTTCATGTGTAGTTTCAACATACTCATGCTCTAAATATACAGTTTTGGACCGACCTAAACCACTTATGCAGACTTCAGCAATTCTGACCAAAACAAACACAATAGGCATGGATCCGTCAGCAATGGTTAAATTAGGAGCACATGTAACAGAACTCTCCCTGTCAAAACTTTTGCACGTTTTCTTATTCTCTCAATCCCCAGAGACTCCATGTGGCCAAAGCTAATAATAGTGAGTACACTACTCTTAAACCTCATCTCTCTCTTACTTTAGCTTTCTAACTGCAGTTTTGCAGGACTTTGGCATACATGCTAATTTGATAATTTTTAGAATGAACACATTGGGTGCTCATACAGTAAGTGCATACTCACACTATTCAAACCAAACTGCACTCAAGTGCGTTTGACCCCCAAAGCCTTGTTCGTTTGACTCGTTGTGATTGCTCTGTACCGTGCCTGTCCGGTTAATCGCACCCTGGCCTGGTTGCACAGGTGGGCTTGGGGCATGGTTCACTTGGATTATAGGCCGTTTTTTAATCCAAAGGCTGCAGGCTCAGTTGTCCCATATGCAGGTTGCATACGTCACCAAGCCTGGTTTATTTAAGTTAACTAAGCATTATATTCATAAGTCACAAGCATATTACAACAATTTACAATTAACTAAGATTAAAAAGACAGTCTTTATGACTTATGCCGCCTACAAATGCAACTTCCGGAGGCTGCAGCCTTTGGATTAAGTACCACCTCATTTGGGATTCCAAGCGATCTGAGCTGATACTAAAACGTGACGCAAAAATACTATAGATAACTGATTGGTCTGAGAGAATTGTAACTACCACGATCATTGCTTAACCTTTGTCATTAGCTTTACCTTCGTACTTGCATTGTCTTGAGCAAACCTGTTGTCATCTGTGCTTTGTTGTAAGTTCCCAAACTCCCTTTTAACGGTGAAAAACATCCACAGGCTTTGAATCAGGAACACCATACCAGTGTTTTCCTTGTAGTTTGTGCACGTTAGCATGTATGCACGGCATTTTTGCAATTTAGCGGAGGACATCAATGACGTCACGGGGGTTTGTACAAAAACTGTTAGTTAGTGGTAAACGCGATGTGCTAACATCTATTTGTAGTGTTCAATTTAGATTTTGTAGCAGACTGACAAATAAATGAATGTATGGGGAAACGCTCCCACTTTTGTGAGATGTCACAGCAGTAGGCAGCGCAAATATAACTCTGAAGTGCTACTAAACTCAATGGAAAAGCTAACAACCTGACCCGTGCAATGGAATAGCGCCATTACTGGTTGGAGAATAGTTACTAGTTGAGACTGACCAGTTCATTGACACATAACAATTTCAGGTGTCAGTCACATTACTTTGTTTTGCATTTACATATGCATAACCTCTCTTCTGCTACACTGAATGACTTTTCGTCACTTTGGTGCTGCAAATCACTGTCAGTGTGCTTGACATTACCTCTATGACACATCATTCATGTCCAGATGATCCATTAAAACCAATTACAAACTAATGAGGTGCATTGTTACAGTCTGTTCTATTTGAACCACACTGTATGCGTGATGTATCAAGCTTCACTTATCTATAAAATAGTGAACTGAAATGACATAAATGTGAACTCTTTAGCCCTGGAGGAGGCAATTTAGAGTTGTCGACTTGCTTCATTGCTCGCTGCAAAATCTCAGCCAAATAAAACCCACACAATTCTAGTTATGATGTGTGTGCGCGTGCATGTGTGTGTGTGTTTGTAAAAGAAAGTGGCAGAACTCATGTGTGTGTCTGAACATGCCTTTTAAAACACAACCCCAGCATTTGGCCAGTCTATTGTTAGTTAACAACTAAACAACTTCCCTTCCTGCCTTGACAAAAGATACACCTTTTTTGTTACAGTGTGTCTGTGTGGGTCTCTGTGTGTGTCTGTGTGGGTCTCTGTGTGTGTCTGTGTGGGTCTCTGTGTGTGTCTGTGTGGGTCTCTGTGTGTGTGTATTACATAGAGAGAGAGAGAGAGAGAGAGAGAGAGAGAGAGAGAGAGAGAGAGAGAGGAGATGGCTCAAACAAGATTATTACATAACTCTATTGAACATTTCCACTGGACAATTATTTTTTAATAAATGTAAAATCTTATTTGCATGTGTGGTGCACAAATCAAACATTTGCATAATATGATAATGTAGGATTATGTTGCGGTTTATATGGCCACACTTCAGAACAAGCTCATTCATAACAGTCCTTTTTTCACTGAGACCTCATTGAAAACCAGTCCAAAACAAAAAATGTGAAGTCTCCATCAGCCTAACCACAAACTCGAAATACAACAAAAACTTTGGTTTAGCCCAAAGGTGCATTTTCTGCATCAAACTATAACTTTACTTTATGCACAGTCTAGTAAATGCCATCTTAAATACACCCCCTTGTGAAAATGAACATGGTTTTATTATTTTATTACAATAAAGGTAGTTGAGATAGCTTTTTTGTTGTTGTTGTTGTTTTGGTGGACAAATTATCATCTGTATTAGCATTGTTTTACTATAGCCTAGATATCTTCTTTAAACTATGGAAACTATATATTTTTTTGTACATTATGATTTCCAAAACAAATACCGTTACTGTAGTAAACCAGTAGTTAATTTTCGTGGGTGGAGACTCGTTAAGTTATTTTGTAAACATGCGTCCGCAAAGTTCACCGGTAAACACTGGCTGCAGACTTTACCACAGACTTTACTTTATTAAAACTTATAGGTGAACTTATCTCACTCATAAAGTCAAAGTACCTCAATTCGACTCGAATAAACATCTGTGAAGCTTTTGCTCACGACAGTATGAGTAAAACGCTACACAAGCACGCATGCATTACATCCAAACATGTACAAACTATAGCATGAACACGATACCATATGTTTCAACGCAAATAACTAGAGGACTCACCTTTAAATCGATACTCTTCTCGGGTAAATAACGACGAAACCTGAATGAAAAGGGAGGAAATTTAACTGGATTATTTTGGGATGACAAACTGTGTGCACGGGGACGGGGTTAAACGTTTTCCTCGCGATCCCGCATGCGCTACGAGGTCAGAGCCGCGTCCGCACAACTTGTGCTCAGCTGACTGCTTCAAGCGCACGAGGGTGAGGAACTCTTCCAGTCCCGCCTCCTTCGCCTAAACCACACCTCCTATGATAGGACCCGCCCACATTAACCCATTCCGTAATGGTCTGTTGAAAGGCTAACACACAGAGCCATTTTATTAGTATAATATTATTGTTTTATTATTCAATATAATCATTTACCTATAAAATCTGAATTGATTACATAATGTATTGTTTTCCAAGTAAAAAAGCACTGTAAACAGGACATATATTCAATATGAGTAACGTGAGCTTAATATGGCCTCTCCTATCTGACCTGAAATTCCCAAACCACATGGTACCTTCTGTCCATGTATTATAATGCATGAGACCTTTAGCACTTCTCATGATTTATGATATTCCAATGTAAGGTTTCATTATCCAAACATCTGCTGTCTCTGAATTTGTTACATAATCTGAAATCCATTTGAGATGCTCATCGCTACAAGAATCTAACTGGACAAAAGGACAGTAATTCCAGGAGCTGGCTCTGGGTGTTGACAGGGCGAGTGTGGGAGGATGCTTGGGATTGCACAGCCCATAAAATATGTCCCTATGCCAAACCTGAAGGGATGTGCCTCTGGAATTCCAGAAGAAGTGGTTATAAGATGCTTTTTTGAGACGGATGAGACGACACTTAACACTGTACAAACTTAAAAGTTATTGCTGGGGTGAACCCTTTCAAAAAGTACTTTTCTTAGCTTAAGGGTGCATAGCACTTGGTAGCAGAGGTATCTTGGTAAGACCTTTTAAAATGGTACCAATCCAGTGACAGCTTTTGTACCTTTTTTTTACAGTGTAGTGTGTTAAAGGGTTGGAGATCTCATTTAAATCAATGTGTATTGTCTAAAACAAAGCCATTTTCTAGTTGTAAAATTACTAAAACTGGCATAAAGGTCATTTAATGTTTTCCGAATTGAAATTTCCCACAGAAAATCTCAAATAAAACAGCTTGAACCGCGTATGTAAACACGCTCATTTCCTAACACTGGTAAGCCATGTTACGTAAAAATTCCACTGGTTACTTCTGACAAATGTTTGGAGGATACAGATGTCTTGTGTACCCTGTTTCTCTCCGTTTCCCCAAGCATCACAGAAACCCTTAAGTGAGTGACTTTCAGAATTACCACAGAAAAAAGCCACAGTCTTAACCTTCCATGTAAACACAAATTACACATTAGCCATGTTTAAGGGGTTGACAAGAAAACATTGGACTACTTTAACTTTCTTTTCTCTCTTTACGTAGACTGGTAATCCACAAAGGGCAGTGCAATACCAGAGGCATTCGAGTTATTTTGGGTGGTCGGTGACCCACAGGGATATGTGTCAATGTCTATAAAGCATTGAGGTATGTAAACACCTAAGGACTTTAAGGAATGTAACATTCAAAATTGCATGTTATACCAAAGATATTGGATATAACAAGATTGTTTTTTTAAAGGGATAGTTCACCCAAAAATGAAAATTATGTCATCATTTACTCATCCTCATTTTGATACAAACCTGTATACATTTCTTTGTTCTGATGAACACAAAGGAAGATGTTTGAAATCAAACTGTTCTTGGACCCCATTCACTTCCATTGTAGGAAAAAAGAAAACTATGGAAGTGAATGGGGTCCACAAACGGCTTCAAGTAAATATGACTTGCATGACTGAAATAACTGCCCGGAGGCATTGCAAACATGGCCGCTATGTTTGCAATGCTGGTGCGACCTCCCTAAAGGAACTATTTAACATACAGGCCTACATATTGTTGTGTTGATACATTTTGAAATGATTGATTTTGTATTTGATAAGTAAGCAGAACAAAAATCATTTTACTACACCCTTAAAAACAATTATTTTATTGTAGTATGGTCATTGATGTATGTTATAATTGAAAACATTATGATTTTTTTAAAAGCCACCACTATGAAGCAGAAAGGTGTTTAACTCTCAAAGATTCAGTCCCGCTTACAATCAAAAGGTAAGGCGAGCATGCATCACCGCCTTTAATCAGGAGACTAATCTTTGAAGGGCATACTATAATCCCTTTATTCAAGTTTTAATTAGACATTAGTAGTCAGGAGGACTTGGACACAACCAAAAAAGTAACACTAACTGCGATGCATTTTAAAATCTCATATCAGTGTGTGCCGAAGCACAAAGAGGTTTTTATCTGCTTTCTGGCCACCCAGCACCAATCTGCTCGCTCTCCAAAATTCTTCTCCCTCCGCTAAGGTTTACAGGCTTAAAAATGTGTGAAAAACGAAGTTTCCTCCAAGATACAAGGCTACTTCGAATATGTGGAGATCAAAGTATTTTTAACTTTTCTGCTAATCCACCGAACATGATCTTTCTCTCTCTATGAACTTTGAATTCCTTTCATTCCTCTTGGTGTCTGGCAGAGGGAAACTCAGGAGGGTTCAAACCCACATTGTTCTCATGCCCAGGGCGCGAGGCCCACAGAAATGGAGAGCTAAAGCTGTTTGACTTGGCCTGTTTAAGGGGGACACTGCACCACCCTGGATGCCATCTGGCTAAAACTGCTCTTTAAGAATAGAGTACTAGGAAACATAAGAACGCCATCACCGTTTTTCTGACAGGATTGTAAAATAGCCCAACGCACCTGCAAATCATTTCACAATGCAGCTGAAGAAGAAAGTTTCCATTAAAAGACTTGTGCAATAATCAGCTCAGGAATTCAATTTTCAAGAAATTCCTCAATGTATTATGACCTCCAAGACCTCCTTTTTTCTGCATTTTTCCATTTTTAAAGTTTCACAATGTGGATCTTTGACAAGTCATTGTTGGAGTTCTGGCTGATATTTATCATGTTTTATTCGAGCCAAGTAAATTTATAATAAAACTTATCATGGACCACTCATCATGTATTATTTTTTAATCTTTCTTATTTAAATCCCTTTAAATTAACATGAGGAACACTGCAAAAAAATTACTTTCTTTCTTAGTATTTTTGTCTTGTTTTCAGTAAAAATATCAAAAAAATTCTTAAATCAAGATGTATTTTCTTGATAAGCAAAATTACCCAAAAAATAAGTCTAGTTTTTAGACAAAAACTATCAAATTTAAGTGAATTTGTGCTTAAAACAAGCAAAATTATGCCAATGGGGTAAGAACATTTGGCTTAAATTAAGTGTTTAAGAAAAAATAAAACTTATTTTTAGATTTTTTTCTCACCCCATTGGCAAATATTTTTGCTTGTTTTAAGCACACATTCACTTAAATTGTATATTTTTTTTTCTATGAACTACTTATTTTCTTATAGGCCATTTTGCTCATAAAGAAAACGCATCTTGATTTAAGAATTTTTAGATATTTCTACTGAAATCAAGACTAAAATATTAAGCAAGAAAGCCATTTTTGCAGTGAAATTATTATTTCTCAGCACCACCGGTTTCTCTTTTTTTGCTTTGATGTTTCTCCTAAATTGCTATGGAGAAATAAAAACAGAAACAAATGAAACAGCTGTGGATTTTGGTAAATTTTATTATTTTAAATATTATAAAATCATCAATAATAATGATTGATGACTTGACAAACCTGAACTCAGTTTGTGACATTGTTGAGATTTCTTCTAAAAACTCAACTAATGGAGAAATTTTTGAGATGCATTCATGCAACTTTTGCATTTAAAGGGATAGTTCACCCAAAATGAAAATTCTGTCATCATTTACTCCCTCTCATGATGTTACAAACCCACATAAATTTCGTTGTTCTGATGAACACAAACGAAGATATTTTGAGAAATGTTTGTGGACCCCATTCACTTCCATAGTATTAATTTTTCCTACTATGAAAGTGAAGTTGGTTACAAACATTTCTCAAAATATCTTCCTTCGTGTTCATCAGTACAAAGAAATTGATTTAGGTTTGTAACAACATGTGAGTGAGTAAATGATCACAGAATTTACGTTTTTGGGTGAACTATCCCTTTAAGCAAAAGTTTTCATTTGCTATAAAATAAAAAATAATTGAGATATTAAAGAGTCAGTATGGTACAGGACGTTTTACAGAAAAGTACATAATATCTCTCCACTGCAAACTTACTGAACCTATATTTTATTCCTATAAAATCAAATTATGCCTTGCAATCATGTGAAGACTTAACTAGCAGAAACCGCTTTGTTTGTAGATTGCATTACCTAGACATCTGACTTGTACAAACAGACGTCATGCGCTTTTGCAGAAAGCCTTCAGCTGGTGAGCTCTCACAGAAGCTTTCCTGTTACTCCCTCACAACTCATTGAGAGGTTATTGCCAGCCCAATGTGCATGACTTTGTATGAACTCTCCCACGTCAGTCTAACCTGTCTCACATAAGCACAGGATAGAAGGTTATCGCCTGTTATTTCCCTGTTCTCCAGTAGCTCCTGCTGTGCATGACCCTTCGACCCGTTGCCCCTGCTGAACTTCAACTAACTCTCACTTCCTGTATGACACATTTTATTCTGCAGATAACATAGTAACAAATTATATACAGTACATCTGATGTCCATGCAGTTTTAAAAACATAGGCTTTGACCATTTTACATGTTCATGTGTTGCATTGGCACCCTAAAATTTGATAGTGGTGAGAGAGTGCAATAGCACCTCTCAATGGTCAAATGTACCAAAAGGTCACCAATTGAATAGCCGTACAAACACAGCCCAGAAGTTTTGGCCAAATACAAGGCAAAATTTAAGCTGTGAGTGAAAATTGAATAGACGTCATAGCCCAAAAATAAATAAAGTAAATAAATAAATGAAACCAAACACCCTGCTCACTGTTGACTTCACCTACATGATGAAATATCATACATTTCGTAAGTTATTTTGGCAAAACATTTATTTTTGCTAGAAGTGGTAAAACGGTGAAATGATGGTTATTGCTTTCTGGGTTTAAAAATGAGTCAATAATAACATCACCTTGCATGTTCACATGACCAAGACTGAAACTCATGCCAGATGAGCAACTCTCACGCTGTTAATGCACAAACACAAAGCTAAAACAATGCCAATAAGATATGGTTGTCAAAAATCAACACTTTGACAAAATAAAAATAATATTTACTCTGAACTCTTCTTTAAATTGTCTAATATGCTATGTAGCTTTATGTCATATGTATACATATTAATATGGGGATGTGCATGTATGTCATAGTCTATAGTGAATATATTTAATTTCGATCTATGTGTAAACTCTATGTGTGAAATACCCGTGAAAGTTCAGAGATATAGAAATGTTCCGTATAATATATAATACTATATTGCAGTGGTTTTCAAACTGGGGGCCATGGATGATGCCAGTGACGCCCCAGTTTTATGACATTTAATAAAAGACATACATTTTTCATAATTTTTGTGTTAAACCTAACCAACAGCACGACATTGTATCATTTAATGTTTTGTTTAATAAAAATTTTAAGTTTTACAATGTTTGATGTCATAAATTTTCTTTGCGGGCCATAAAGCGATGCACTGTACCCAAGGGGGGCACACACCGAAAAGGTTTGAGAACCACTTCTATAGTGTATACTATACTACGCATTTAAAGGAAAACACCACCGTTTTTCAATATTTTCCTATGTTCTTACCTCAACATAGAGGAACTAATACATACCTTTCTTTTTTGAATGCGTGCACTTTTAATCTTTGTACAGCGCCTTTTGGATGTGTTAGAATTTAGCCTTGCCCCATTCATTCCTATGGGTCCAAACAGGGATGAATTAAGAAGCCACCAAACACTTTAATGTTTTCCCTATTTAAAGACTGTTACATAAGTAGTTACATGAGTAAGTATGGTGCACAAAATAAAACTTTAGTTTGGAGCCATAGGAATGAATGGGGCTAGGCTAAATGCTAACACATTCAAGAAGCGCTGTACAAAGATTAAAAGTGCACGCATTGAAAAAAGATAGGTATGTATTAATTCATCTAAGTTGAGGTATAAACATAGTAAAATATTGAAAAACTGTGGTGTTTTCCTTTAAGAGTCACTTTACCACTTCATGTTTCTCATGATCTTTTTATCCGAAGGCATTTGCTTAGACAAAAATATAACAAAACAACATAAATATTATTTATTAGAAAACCAACATTTAATAAAAAATAAAAAAAACATTTTTGAAATGCTGGACTGAAATGCAGAGGGTGACGACACTAAATATGCTAAAATATAACAGTTTTTTAGTGTTTATTTAGTTTATTTAGTGTTTTAAACAGTGACAGATAAAATGGTTAAAAAATGGTTCCAAGTTGTCACTGGGGCAGTACCCTTTAGTGTTGGGGAAAGTTACTTTTAAAAGTAATGCATTACAATATTAAGTTACTCCCCAAAAAAGTAACTAATTGCGTTACTTAGTTACTTTTCATGGTCTCTTGGTACTTACATGCTTACTTTTTAGTTACTTTTTCTTGCTTGGCTGACGCTTGATCTCTTTCAGGCCTTGCAGGTGTTTTTTTATGATCGCAAAAATGTCAAGCTCTGGCCTGCCATCTTTGTTTCTGACACAAACTGTTCCCGCGCAGGCGCACAAAGTGCGTAATTCTACGTTAATTATTTTTTTTTTATTATTTAATGTATAAACTGAAAACTAACTTGCATTACTTTTTTAAAAAGTAACTCAAATATTATTGTGTACATTTATAAAGTAATGCGTTACTTTACTCGTTACTTCCGAAAAGTAATATTATTACGTAATGTGCGTTACTTGTAATGCGTTACCCCCAACACTGGTCCTAATGTACCATTTAGGTACAAATGTGTGGACATTTAGTACCATTATATCTTTAAGGTACTAATGTGTACTTTTTAAAGGGTACCGCCCCCAGTGACAGCTAGGGAGCATTTTTTCTGCCAGTGTAGTTTTTTTTCACAGTTCTGATGAGTTTCATTTTATTCTAAAATGTGAAAAAATATCAACAAAGACTGAGTGACCCTAAACCTTCGAATGGTAGTGTACGGTATATATAGTATATGCATTGTATACATTGTACATAGCAGCTGCAGCATGCGTAACTGATATCTTTGAGGCGTGTACGAGACGTCTGCTTACATGTGGCACACAGGACGTAGTGCAGAGAGTTGGGAAACATCACTGAGGCAGGACAGAACATTCTAAAGTGCTGGACGTGTCTTCCTTACACACACAGTTTAGTTAGTACACTGTGTTCTGTCTGTGTGTTTGTGTATGTGTACGTGTGTAAGTGAGAATGATAGACTTTCAATGTTGTTTTAGTAAGATATCAATTCCCAACATATACAACACTCCCTCACCAGAAAACAAAGTCTACAATTGGTTTAAACAAAAAATATTTACAATAGTGTACAGTAAAATATGAACACACACCCATTTAGAGTTGAGTAATGGAAGGGCAGAGGTTCAGCAAACAGAAAAACTAGATAAGACCAGCCAGACAAACCTACAATGACTACAATACAACTATTACTCATGTTTTTGTATTAAAAGCATCATTTCTGGATGGACAGCATGGTGAGATGTAATATCCATACAGAAAGAGAAATCCTCCATAAGGTTTATAAGATATATAGTTATAGGGCTTACAGATATGACACTCCTAAAAATAAAGAAATTTCAAAAGGTTTTTCACAGTGATCCCATGACAACAATTTTGATTCACTAACACATATTGTGTTAGTTTGACCAGGACACCCTGTTTCCTTATCCATGTTTTAGTGGACCCGTGTACAATGTCAAGTTCAAACATCAATTTTGAAAGGGACAGTTTCCCAAAAATTCTGTCCATTTTTCCAAAACTTTCACCATTCACTGAAACTTTCATTGGGTGAAAAATCTATCAACATTCTGAATTTGATTAAATAAGGACAAGATAGAAAATGTTAGGTAAATTAACCTTTAAACCCAAACACTAATGGCTTCAAAAGAAAGCAACACCCAGTCTTTGTAAGTCTGAGGTCAAACCAAGCACAAATCTGCATTACCATAATGCAACAGTAAGTCCTTTATGGCAGTCTTAAGTATTACTTCACCCTTGTCAAGACCCTTTATAATGAAACTGTTAAGTAACCTGTAGTTTCTTCTGCTAACCAGGTGGTACATCCTCTCCCAAGGGAAACAAATCAGAAAGCAGACAGCATCTTATAAGTATATGTTTTGTGGTTAAAGCCATATGAAGGTCCAGGTCACACTAAGCTCTTCATCTTGCCATAAAACAATCTCATCTGTTCAACCTGATTGCCTTTAAAAGTGGGCAGTCAGGGGCCATGACCCCATTTCTCCATTCTTACAGTAATTTATTGAAACTGTCCATCTAACAGAAGCTTTTAAGTAAAGTTGATTGTGTCACCCTTGCTTTAAATGTAGAAAACACCAGCTTAGCCCACACACACATACAGAGAGCCAACTGAAAAGAAAGCAGAATTAGAAAGCTTTAGCCCCTGAAGTCAAAAACAAACTATAACCAATCCAAATAAACATATATTAAATATATAATTGAGGTAATTTAACAACCACAGCTATAGAAAATTAGTTGTATTACAGCGACATCTAGTGGAACATTTGTGCATGGTTATCCATGGTTCTTTGTATTGCTTTTTTAAATTAATTGTACATTTTTTACAAATGTAAAGCAATATTAATGTATTTCATCGAAAATATAATAAAATTTTTTATAGAAAATGTAAATAATTAAAGGCACGTTATTTCTTATTTGTTCAGAATACATGATTTATTTATTAATTTAATTTGAATATTTTCTCTCATCTTCATAACCATTTCAAAACAAGTTAATGAAGAAGCACAAATGCTTACATTCTTTGTTATACTTCATGTTTTTCTATTTTAATTTAACTGCAAACTTGGTCTTGTGCAACTACACCGGTACTGTATCCTTTGAGACAATCCCCTTTTTGCTTATTACTGCTCAACATGACCAAATGAATCTGATGATTGCATAACAGGTCCAGCAAGGCAATATAGATCTATTGTCTGAAGATGTCAATGCTGATATTAACTATATAAATCTTTAAGTAGCAAACAGATAGAGCATACATCCTCATAACAAATGAACTCACATTATCCTTTTTATTATTTGACACTTGTTACTATATGATGAATCATAAATAGAAATGAAAGTAAAAGTATTAACCATGTTTTTTTTTTGTGTGGTAAAAGTGTAGTAACCATGTTTTTTGGTGTTTTGATTGCTATGAGCAAAACCATGGTTTTACTACAGTAACCATAACTATAGTGTGGTTAATTCTAGCAAGGGCAGGTCCGGAGTGGGACTCATTTTCAGCCCTGAACTTTCATGCCTTAGACCCACTTCAGTTCACGACTGATTATATTAAAATAATATCATTAAATCCTCTTTATAAATCTGCAGTAGTGCACTGTTCTCTGCAGCCTTGCAATTCAATTAATTGTATTTTTCAAATATATCAATTCCAAAATACAGTATCGCCTAAACCATAGGAATTTTAATATTGTTCAATTAAACTTTCATAAACTACTGAAAGAGAACAGCAGTGTTTGCCCCTATATTTCTACTTTTAAAAAACTGTGGGTCTTAAGATTTCCTGTTTAAGTTTGGAAACCCCTGATATTCAATACACAAGCAAGATTTATCAAGTAGCCTATGCAGATGAAAAAATAAAAATCCTCATCTTACTTTTTTATTAAATTGATCATGTTTATTACCAAACAACGTAGGGTAGGCCTACTTTGTGTCACAGATGAATAAAATATATAATGGATTTAGAAAATGTAGTTTTACTTGAGATAGCAGCATCATATTCATCTGAAACTTACTCATATCCAATGAGTTTTGCATCAAATAAATTTTGTTACTCTAGCAATAGCCAATAATGACGAATCATAGACGATTTATTGTTACATGACTTTAAAAGATTATAAAAAATTACGATTTGTAGATTATTTTCCTTTAGAAGCCGTTTGCATCAAGTCATGCTCAAGTTTATTTTCAATCTAGATGCGCGGCAAGCAGCCTAGGGACAGTAACCTTCAACCCGGTGGCATGACAACACCGGCCAGGGCCTTTTTAGGCATAGGCGAACTAGGCGGTCGACACCAGGAGGGGGCGACAATGAGCGCATATTTTGTATCCACTGACTACTGACATGAATCAGTGAAAATGAGAGCTACAGCAGAGTTTTTTTGTTTTTTAAGACTACAACCTGCTTGTCTCTGTTTTAACACATATTTTTTCATGATTGATTTGTAACATGTATTTAGCAATGCACTTGAGATGATTTGGTCCTTTAAAAATTGAAGCATGATTTAACTATAGTAAACATTTTATTTTATTTATAGTAATAAATGTCTTACCATAATTACCATGATATTTTTATTTGTAGTAAAACTGTGGTAATAGAAATGATAATTAACCTGCTAAAATCATGTTCTTCAGAATTTCATATATTATGCGCTATCCAGTATAGGCCATGCACAAGAGTGCAAATTCAAGGGGTTTTTTTAAAATATGAAAGTGAGTTCATAAAACCAGAGCAAAGATGACTATAGTACAGTAGTAATTTGTTGTTGATTTTAATAATAAGTTAAATTTGTCATTCACATAGTATGCAGCACAGCTATTCAACTGTATTTTAAAACCTGATGTGGCTTTTGATTTTGATGTTTCCCCTGTTCTAACAGGTGACACAGCCAGGGCATATTCACGCTTAAATGTAATTGCTGCCCCCACTTTTCCCCCAATAGCATTGTACTGGAGTGCTGTCAATCTGTTGATGTCTGCCACTGGTATAAAGTGGTGTCAGTTACTGGTTATTAATGTAAAGTATGCATTGTCAACCTTCAACATCACAATTTGACCAAAAAGCTCCCATTAAAGATTATTTAAAACTTGGTAGAGTATAAAGGTCACAAAATCTGTATCAGTTCCCATTGACTTCCCTGAAAACAAATATATGAAAGTCACCGTCAAGTTCTTACCATCAATTATCAAAATATCTTCTTTCATGTTCAACAGAATAAAGAAACTTTAGAACAACATGAGGGTGAGTAGCAGTGGCAAGGCTACATAAGGGCCAGGGTGGCACTGGCCCACTCAGATTAATGGCTGGCCCACCCAGTCAGAAGAGACAAAAAAATAAAAATAAAATATCATGCTCAAATTTTAATCTATTTAATAATAATCACTCAAATAAGCATAATTCAGAAAAAAATAATTATTTATGTAGAAAGTTCATAATTTGCATGTGTTTTTAAACCTTGCAAATGTTTACATTTAAGCCATTTTAAACATGTGAGAACAAGATGTTAAAGTAAGCTGTTACTGTGCTCACAGACAATGGTGCAAACACACACATATGGACTCAAATGCATACTCAAATGCATTTTGCCACAGAAGTGTCAGTAGGTACAAATATTAAATAATAAAAAAAATGATTATAGCAGTTTACATTAACTTGAATAAATAAAGTAATACAATAACATATTCATTTTATAAATACAATTATAAAAATGTAAATGTTTCATAAAATATAAACATAAAGCTCAAGTTAAAATCACAAAAATGAGGTTTGTGTCACACTTTTTGTGGTTTTACGAACAATGGCCATTAGGTGTCAACGGTTTGCTGCATACTCTTTTCACAAACCTAACATAAACCTATTGTTCCCTTATACCTACAAGTACGTACTGTAGAAGTAGGCTACTCTTTTGTTACAATTAGGTACGCTGTAAATTGGGTTTAATTACGCGGTACATTGCGGGTCGTTAGTAAACTTAGGTGTCCTGTTCACCGGACAGTGTGTTAATACAGAGAAATCTCCAAACATTCTTGGAGGAAGCTGATAAGCTGAATCAGGTGTTTCGTACTGTACAGTATTTCTAAAACATCCTGATAGGGGTGGCACGTAGGACTGTGGGAAACACTATCTAAGATGTAACACTTTTTGGTTTTATTTGGACATTGGACATTTTTTTTATTGAAATTAAATGCTAGGAATTAAAGTGAATAAAAGGAAATTTTAAAATGATTGGCAAAATGATTTATTTTTAATAACAGTTACCTTTGAAAATAAAACCGCATTAGTTATGCATAAACAGAGCGTTTGCTTATTTATTATTTAAATATTAGAAAATCAATTATATTTATAATTATAAATTAGGAGAATCAGGGCAACTTTAATTTTAATATAAAACAGCAACATTTATGTTTTGGCCCACGGCCCTCAGTCAGGTTTAATTTGTGGCCCTTATTGGTTGGAAAATGTTTGGGCACCCCTGCTTTAAACCCAAAGTTGTAAAATTACAACATTGACATAACGAGTTCAACATTTAATATAATTCCAAGGGGTAACTGATGTATAATTTTTTAGGATCACTTTTCCACAGAAGAGTTAAAACTATAAGCCCACTGTGTTTTTATATCTGTAATCTTTAAAAATATTAACAACAGTAAAAACTTTAAATCTTACAAATTCTAAAAATTATATTTAGCAACAGTTAAAAAACTGTTATAAAAGCCTGTTAAAGGTTGTATTACTGTGTTGTAAACAGTAGCAGCCAGAAAAGATTTCACATTTATTGTCATATTGCTACTGTGCAAAATTATTAACCATAAGCATAAAAGTTAACCATGCTATAACCATAATGTTATGAATGAGAAGGCAGAGGCTGATCCAAATGCAACAATTTTTAAGACAAGAAATAAGCCAGGCAAAGGTCAGTATCGGAATCAGTAATATTCTTGCCCGTTGGCGCTGAACCAGAGACGGACAAGCTTGCGCTTGTAGCCTACTGTATATCACAACTATGCAGTGTTTTCAACCAACCATATATAATGTTTATTTGATGTTTTAGACATTTAAATACACATAAGTACTAGTAAAACAATACATTTGTAGTTTGTAAAATACACACTGATGTCTATAAGGGAAGCAGAAAAAACAATCCATTTAAATGTAATTTGCCGATGTGTTTATATATCAGACACACATAGCGGAACTTAAGTCTTACTCAGTTCTTTTAGCACTTCAACAGCCACTTACTTTTATGTATTTCGGGAGAAACTGGGAAATTCAGGTGCTCTTAACTGCAGCGCTCATCCCATTATAAATCAAGATAATTTATAAAGGTTTTTAAATGAAGAATCAGAATATCAGATAGCTGACATGGTAAGCAAGTTAGTAAATATTTTTAATAACAAAAGAAACCAAACAAAACGAATAGCATACATCTGTTAGTTACTATAACTGCGGTGTGTCACGTGACAATTATGACGCATGAAAGGGTTAATTTTAAATATATATATTTTAAGAAAACAAAAATAGCCCAAGTTTAGTAAGTTTTATGGAGACTAAAACATTATTCTGCATCCAGGTTGGTTGTAAATATCTGAATGCTATTTCAGCTTTGCGCAAATTTCAGGACTGCTTCTACGACTACTTTAATAAAGTTCAGTCGTTTCCGGTAAGAGTATTCAGACCAGATCTACATGCAGAGATTAATTCATAATGACAAACTATACTTTTAAGAGAGGTCACTTGGCTAAAACAATAAATCAGTTTTGTGGCTTAAAGGTAAAAAATCTCAGAATAGGTGAAATGCACATATTTTCTTAACAAATGTACCCCTGCTGTCCTTTTTGATAAGTGTTTTCATTCATTGATTCATACATCAGCAACAATTTAATTATAGGCCTACCAAAATGACTGCAAATGATTTTGCTTTTGCTAAATTTTCGTTGTCGATTTAAATTTAAATCAAATATTTTTTAAACAGGCCAGTCTTTAAAAACCACACAGCACAGAATAATGCAGATTTAATGTTAAATAAAATAGATGCACAAAATGCTTTTCATTTAATCTCAAATGTTATTTTCAGTAAATATTTGCTCAATGTGCATTTATCTTATAGAAGCAACATACCTGAAAATAATAATTATTTGCATTAAAATAACACAGACTTCAATTTGACTTTCTTATGCACAAGGGTTAAGTCACGACTGCAAAGATTTATTAAAATTTCTAACAAAGCCTTTTTTCTAAAATCACGTGACTTTTATGAAGTCAGACTGATAGGCCTTTGTGTGATCTAAATCGCGTATTGTAGGTCAAACAATAAACTCATAAAACATAAGAGAGTCAAAGATAAACACTGTTTCTAAACACACCCATAAATAAAGGGGAGATCTGGGTTATTATTCTGTAATCTAACGGTTTTATAATGTACTAAAAAGTCTTATCTTGTATAACGTCTATGATGTTTATACAACCTAGTCCAACTCTACAAAGAGTTAAAGTGACGGAGGTAGGGTTAAAGTTAAATAAAGTAGGTTCACATTTTGTGTTAACAAACTAAATCACTGAAGAAACACACCAGGAACAACAAGACCAAAGGCCCACATGAGAGCATGATTTGTATTCTGGTTATGCAAATAATGTAAAAACAATAAAACTTTTTTGCATCAATATATTACAAACTCAATGATTCCACTGTGTCTGTAGTTTCTCTACTAATGCAATACTATTACAGAGATGTATTTACTGTACATGTACCATAATGAAACCTGTATCTACAATATTTAATGATTGATATTTCAATGATATTTCACAGTAGATTTGTGTTTTGAACCAATGATTGTGCAAGTGCAAGATTTCTTTAAAGATGTGAATGCACAATGCAATGTTTTGAACATTAGACAGCCTGTGTTACAAGTGATAACCATTTTGAGTTTTGTATCTTGAGTTGCTAAAATGACATCAAATGACATTCTGAAAATAGTAGCAAAGTGATTGTAAAAAAACACTTTATGGTACACACTGGCATTGTTCTTGAATCTTATTACACGGCTCTCTGGAATGCTTGATTCTGATTGGTCAGTTGAGACATTTGCAGGTTCGTTCTTTTCGAATAATAACCGCTCCAAAATAATAACGCATAGCCGGTACTACTTTTACGAGTAAGATCGCTCCGCGCCAATAAAGATTACTGTTTGTTTGGCGCCATCTTGTGACAAACACTGGACAACCACGACAAGACACAGAGCTTACAGAGACTGAACTTGACAAAATAGAGCATGACAGCTACGAAGCCAACACACAAAAAAATACAGAATGGGCATTAAAACTTCTCAAAGACTGGCTAAAAGAGAAAAAAATGGAGACAGACAAGTATGAAGCAGAGGATCTTAATAAGGTATTACGATCATTTTATGCATCTGTGCAAAGTTTCGCGGAAGGATAAAAATGTTAATTTAAAACAAATATGCCAATAAAATGTTTCAAATTCATATTCATGTCCAGTTTTTTTCTTATGTGACAAGTAGCCGTGTAATAAGCGGGATAATGTAGAGTCAGCCGGTAGTTATCGGGAAATAAGCCCCTTCCAGTGTGATACAAGACCCTCCGCTTCGCGTCGGGTCCACACTGTCGTCGGGGCTTATTTCCCGATAACTACCGGCTGCCTCTACATTATCCCTTACTTATACAGAGTTTTCAAGCGAAGGTTTTGTGGTGGGCAAGGTTACATGATCACTGAAAAGCAATCAGCACCAAATTGTGAATTTGGTCTTGCCTACTTTAAAGAATTTGTGTGAATTTTAATGAAGCCACAAATGCTGTGAGTCCCTCAACAATACATTATGTTTTTTGGAAAATCAACTGAAAATGAAATGACCAAGTCAGGCTGACTACATACTGATCTACATATTTAACATCTCTCGGCCAATTACTTTCAGCCTTGTACAGAAATGTAAGCTTAAGAAAGAAGAGGTTTAGGTTTTGAATAACTGATATATCCAAAAATATATAGCAACAGGTGTTTGCAAGGTAAGGGAAATGTTTGCTATTGAGATGTGTTTTTGATATTTTAAATGCAGTGCTTCATTTTGCAAAGAGATGTGAGGCATTTTAAATTTGTGTGTGCAATTCTTGGATTTGTGTGCAAAGTTTTAAAACAGAGGCAAAGTTTAAGCCGTTAAAAAACAGCCACAGCTACACACTGTAAAACCTAACAGTTACCTTAACTCAAACCATTTAAGTAAACCGGTTGCATTAGACCATTTAAGTTTTAAAACACATAAATTTAAGTACTGTGAACTTGAGTCATTTGCAATTATGCACTTATATTTTAGTGTGAACTTAAATATAAGTGCATAACTGCATATGACTCAATTTGTTTGAGTTCACAGTACTCAAATGTATGCGTTTTAAAACTAATGCAACCAGTTTACTTAAATGTTTTGAGTTGAGTTAACTTTTAGGTTTTACAAATGACACTCAGAAATAAAGGTACACGGGGACAGTACCCTTTCAAAAAGGTACACCTTTGTACCCACATAGTGCATATTAGTACTTCAAATGAATATTAGGAACTTTTTAAAGGGTACTGCCCCAGTGACAGCTTTGTACCTTTATTTTTGACAGTGTGGTATGGCAGCATCTAGTGGAGGATCTGTGCATGTCTATGGTTCCTCAGATTGTTTTAATAATTTATTAGTACATTTTTAAAACGTAAAGCTTGTTTTAATGTATTACAGCGAAAAAATGGTATAATAAAAATAATAATGTAAATAAGCTATTTGTATGGTAATTAAATTGATGAAGTAATACAATGCACATTATTTATATACAGGAATATACAGCATTTTTTTTTCTTTGTTCCTTCTCATGAGCATCTTCACAACCATTTCAAAGCAAGTTAATGAAAAAGCATGAATGCTTTGCATTCTCTGTTATACTTAATGTTTTTAACATTTGAGTTTAACTGCAAACTTGGGTTTGTGCAACCACCAGTCCCCTTTGAGACAAGCTGTGGGACTTTTATTGCTCCACATGAGCAAAAAAGCTGATTGTTGATTAACAGGTCCAGCAAAGCAATAAAGATTTACGGTCAAAAGATAAGATAATGCTAATAATAAGTAGAAAAATAAGTCACAGCACCCATCCTTTAGATAAGAACAAATAAATTCACGATACTCTTGAT